>NW_026635073.1:0-15070 GCF_028554395.1 Pezoporus wallicus | reverse complement strand
GGTGGGACTCGTTTTCTTGGCCAGTGGTATCGTATTCTCTTCCCTTGTTATTTTCCCTTATCATTGTTGTAGTTGATAGTAGCGGTGGTGATTTGTGTTGTACATTGGTTGCTGGACTGTTCTTGTCTCAACCCGTAGGAGTTGCACTCTTTCGATCCTCCTCCCCGTTCCTCCGGGAGCGGGGAAAGGGGAGAGCCCCGGCGTGGGGGGGGGGGGACAGACCTCGATTGTTGTGAGCTCGGCACCACTCACTGGGAGTGAGTGAACAAGTTACCTGACTGGGTTTAAACCATGACATTAATCTAAAACCTCTGAAGGCTGGATTTGCCATAAAATGAAGTAAGGTCAAGGTGTTAGAAAATGGTGAAGTTTTTACAATAAAATAATCATATAAAATAGTAAAATGATTATATTTGAGAAATTTATAAATCAGTTGTGTGGCTTTGCATATTAGAAGACGCTGTAACTTTGCCTTTTTGTATCATAGTTACTCTATAACTAAATGTTACAATGGTAGTCTTGGTAGCAAGAGCTAACATAACTGCATATGGTGAGGGGAGTATAGGTGTATGTATTGTAAAACTCTACCCAAGCAGAACCTAAGTTTAAGATAGCCAAAAATGGCATACCAGAAGCATCCTGGTGAAGATAAGAGAATGCTAACGTCCGGAAGACGATTGGGACCTGGCCAAGCAGAGGAAAGGTGAAAAGGACAACCTGAGGAAGACTTCTTACTTCATCCGAAGAAGACTCCTTACTTCATCAGGGCGACCACCAGAGGGGGCTGCGCAAGCGCACAAGAGGCTGATGTCGTAATAGATTGATGTAGCAATCTTTGATGCATATGTATTAGTAAATGATGTAATCTGTGTTGAATATGTATTAGTTACAAAATTTTATTGTATAAATTGAGAATGTGATGTGACGGGAATCGGAACCAGATTTGGGTGAGTACCCCTGGTTCCCGGCGCCTCAATAAAGCACCTCATATAACCATCCCGGTGGTTATGAGTTTGTCTCGACGCTAACAGGCAGACCAAGGTCTATCAGTATTATTAAAGACTGGGGCAAAACCCACATTGAATGACTCCGCTTTTTCTTCATCCCTATTTGTCAAGTGACCATATTCAACAAATATCAGTCCAATGCTTTTCTTATACCTACTCTTGCCATTAAAATACTTAAAAATCTTTTCTGTCTGACACAACACTTGCCAGTTTCAATTCTAGTTGAGCTTTGGCCTTTTGTGCCTTCTCCCTGCATGGACAAACTGCAGCTCTGTAATCTTACTGCAAAGTCTGACCTTGCTTCCAGAGATCATACAATTTTGTGGGTGATGGATAGAAATAGTTAACAAAATGGATCCAGGCATTATTGCCCTGGTCCAGCTTAAGCCCTGGGAACAGTAAAGAAAATGCCAGGTACTGTTGCCCTGGACAGGCTCAAGCCTTGGGAACCCTGAAGAAAACATCAGGTGTCAATGCCCTGATCCAGCCAAAGCCTTGGGAACTGTAAAGAGAACATGAAGGGTAAAGATAGGTTAGCAAAACAAAGCAGACGGTTTGCAAGATAAAGCAGGATGTGCATCTCAGAGACAGACCAAAAAGTGTGAATATTTATAACCCTTAGTAGTTTTGCTAAATCAGTATGATAAGAGTAGAAAGTTACTTCTTAGCACCTAGTAGACTATAAAAGGGATGTGAGACGTGAAATAAAAGTCTTCAGATTTCACCAGAGCTGGAGTCCATCTTTGATACACCACACAATTTCTTTTTCCTCCTGAGTTCCACGAGGAGTTCTCTGTTCAGCCAAGCTGGTCTTCTGCCCCAGTGGCTTGACTTATGACACAATGGGATTGCCTGCTCCTGTGCTTTTAAAAGGTGGTTCTTAAAAACTGACCAGCATTCAATTGGCCCTTACGCCCTCAAAAGCAGATTTCCAAGGGACACTGCTAAGTAGCTCCCTGAATAGCTTAAATTTTGCTCTCTTGAAATACAGGTAAACAACTCTCCTGTTCTAGAAATTTTAAACTTGACCATTTCATGTTCACTGTTGCCAAGACAGCCACCTACCATCACATCTCTCATGAGTCCTCTCTTCAAAAACAAGTCTAGGAGAGCATCTTTCCTAGCTGGCTCACTGAGTGCTTGTGACAAGAAAGTATTGTGATATCACTGTAAATATTTCCAAGGAAGGAAAAAAAGGAAAGCTTTTTCAAGGACATCTAACTTGTGACTAATTCCCATTTTCCTGTCTTAAGATTTATTTAGTTATAAAGCCACACTTGCACTGTCACAATTCTGTAAATTAAAACTTTACATATCTTTTTATAAATAATACCCTTCTAATGTTGAAACAGAAAATGAAAGGAAAACCTAATAGAAGTCAGGGTTCACATTAATCCTAAAACACTCAGAATATCCACTTCCAGGTATTTGTCAGTAATTCAGTGCTAGCACCACATACCAAAAATGCACCTATTGCTGTTAGAGCTCAACCCTGGTCTGTACATTGCCACAAGTCAGCACTTATTATAGATTCTGTAAAAATAGGAAGTTCATAGATGTGGTCTATTATTAAGCATTTCTTCTCCCCCTACCTCAGATGCCTACCTCAGATGTTGTATTAGCAAGTGAGGAGTAATGCTCAGGAGTAATTCTCTTTTGCAATCACTTAGTCAGTTCCCCCTACCCTAGCAAGTGATCCCAGATGATTGGCTTCCCTAACTTCTAGTTCGTGACCGTCAACCCTGTTGTCCAAGCATCGGAGCAACCAGGTGATGATGTGCTCCCCTGGAAGACAGCTGAAATCTGTTTGCATATTCTGCAGCTCAGTCAAGGTCAGGGATCGAGAAGTTACCTTTTCCTCTGATTCCTGTAGCAATTCCTCTTGCTCAGATGTCTACCCTTCTAGTTCATGCGTTGAGTCTTCATCTCCCTTTACTGCACGAGTTGGTTTTCGTGACTTCATTTGCTTTTTTTCTTGCTTATAGGGTGATATATACTGGCATGGATTGATCCTTTGGTTCAGCTGCAATGTCCTTCACTGTAGTTGGAGCGTCTGCAGTGTCTGTCATTGGGGTTGGAGTGGCTTCAGTGTCTGTTGTCGGGGTTTAAGTAGCTGCTGTGTTTCTCACTGAGGTTGGTGCAGCTGCTGTTCTTGGAGTTGGACTAGTTGTGTTGTCTGTTGATTTGCCATCTTTTTCCTGCTCCTTACAGAACAGGACTCTGTAGGTCTAGGCCAAACCCCAGCACATTGCTGTAAGCTGTCCCTGTCTGGTATTGCCAGGATGACAGCACACCTCGTCTAAGTGTTCTGCTAACATTTCCAGATTTCACATTTGTTCAGGAATGAAATTCCAAAGCTGGCCTAGGTACTTGCCCATATGATCCCACAAAACACTACTGTCCAGCCTCGGGAAGATCTCTTGGTGGTATTCTTAAATAGTCGTTTAATCTTAGAAAAGACTCAAGCTGGACCCTGCTTAGCTTCCAAGATCGGATAAGATCGGGCTTTCTCAGGATGCTCACACCATAGGCAAAACATAGAGAGCATATGCAGCAACAAACTGATTCCCAGCAAAAGGAGCAGGGTGCTTTCAAGGGCATTGAGAGGATATTCAAGATCTTTAACATTTCCAGAATCTACTCCTACTGTAAATAGCCAGGTGAGGGAGTGCAGGGTGTGTGGGAATATCTCCTCCATAGGTTGACCCCCTGAAGGAAGGAAGAAAAAAAGATGTGTAATTGTTAAAAATTCCAGTTGCATGCCTCCCATAGTATAGAGGTGATGACCACACTGAGGACTCATACCAGCCCAGTTTCATGATCAATGAGTATTGTTTTACAAGTCATTACCATGAAGTACAGCAAAACAAGAACCTTAGCCCAGGCCCCAAGGCTGATAAATGTTAAAACAGCAAATACTGGCTGCAAGTAAGGCATGACATGCTGATACTCTGAGACACAACACCAATAATAATAATGATAAGGGAAATAACAAGGGGAGAGAATATAAAACTAACAGGGGAAAAGTAAAAGATCTGTCCTTCCAGGTAACTCCCCCCAGTTTATATACTGGGCATGACGTGCTGTGGTATGTGATACGCGGATTGACTCCACAACTCATTAAAGTTGTAAAGTAGGTATGCTTCTTATTCAGCGCTGAGGTGCATGGGGATAGTTCCTCCAAAGTATGCACACCCAGGGTTGTTTTTCCCTCTACATTTATTCTCTTAAGGTGTACATATGCATTAGATTACTTGATATGCCTATACATATTTAGTATCTATCCCCGCTTCGTATTATAATGAGCTAGAAAGTCTTTTGCACCTGCGCAGTGCCCCCTCTGGTCGTGGGCAGGGGTCTCAAGATGAAGTAAATGAGTCTTCCTCCTGTGAGTAGGGGTCTTCAAGATGAAGTAAATGACTCTTCCTCTTCTTAAACTTTTCACCTCTTAGTCTTCACATATGGCCTTAGGGTTTGGTCAGTGTCCCAGCCATAAACCATCTGCTTCACCCCCTTATCAGTAGAATAAGGTGTCTGCTTTCCCTTATCAATAGTTAGTGCCTTTGTTCTGCTTAGTAGGCATAATGGGTATTTACAACAGACAATACTTTTGTTTAAGTAAGTGAATTCCTCTAACCCCCTTGTACACTGGTTAACCCTGTATCAGTATGGAATACCCCTTTGGCTAGTTTGGATCAGGTGTCCTGTCTCTGCTTCCTCCCAGCTTCCCATGCCCCTTCTCACTGGCAGAGCGTTACACTGAAAAGTCGCTGCTCAGAGTAAGTGTTACTTACCAACAACTAAAAAAGTGTGTGTGTTATCAGTGTTGTTCTCAGGCTAAAGTAGAAAACATTGCAGTGCACTATGAAAGCAAACATTACAGGGATGGTGCATGGACTAAGAAATGATATCTGTGTGTGTGTGCGTCTTGACCTTGATTCGGAGAAAACTCCGGGAACAAACTTGCCAGCAGAGTTTCAAGTTGACAAGCAGGTATTCTTTATTGCAGCGCCAGGAGACACGGGGGGGGGATAGCTCCTCCTAACATGTGTCCCTGAATTGCTATACAGGTCATCCTTATATGGTTACTGAGCATATTACATCATTTTCCAAAAAGTTTCCAGCATGCATACAAAAATGTGGTGGTCCTTAAGGGTCCTTTACTTTTCCCAACAAGCTTAATTAACATTACAGACATAGCAATCATCCTGCCCTTCTACTTATCAGTTAGCATAATTGCTCTTATCCTGGACATCTGCTAGTCCCAGATACTCCCTAGTAGATGCTTACACCAGCTTAATGGGTTTATTAACACCCCAAACACAGTAATCATCCTGGCCTTTTACTTATCAGTTAGTTTATCTGTGCCCACCCTGGACATCTGCTAGTCCCAGATACTCCCCATCCCAGGTCCTGTCCTTCTATTTTGCTTTTCTCACACCTTTTGTACTGAGGTCCTGAGGGCCTGAAACTATGTCAACTACCTTCAAGCACGGCAGATATTTTCCATTACAAAGCCATCGAACTTAACATTACTTAGAACTGATTACATTTTGTACTTTTGTGCCTCCTTGTCTCAACCTGGAAATCTTGCCAGCAGTCCACAGTTCTCATTAACTACATGAATTCCAGCTTCTTCTTATCTTGCTTGCTTAAGCTTCCTCGGGCCTCTCATGGCCTTGCTGTATCTTTCAGGATTATTCAGAGTTTATGTACCAATTATCCATTCTCCTGTGAGAACACTGTCTCCACATCTCCCCCTTTTTGTTTTATATACGTTTTGGGTGACTCTACTTGAGCAAGGGATTTGGGCTAGATTATATCTCCAACATATGACAACTACAGGCTGCTGGGCATGCCCCTTTTTTCTCCTGTATGGCTCTCTGGTAACAGGGGAGGCCATCCCTCACATCAAGGTCCGGCATGGCATGTGTCCCCACTGCTCCATGCCTGCTGGGTTGCAGCCAACAGTGGAGCTAAAGGTTCTTCTTGGTGGCAAACACAGAGGCCAACCCTGTCTTGCCCTTGATTGTGGTAGCAGGCCTTTTGTCAGCCTCAGTCCTTGCACCTTGTTGTCAATGCACAGTTTCACCTGCTTCATCCAGTAACAAGTCGCTACTACAGCAAGGCACACACAAATTTACATTAGCAGAGTAACTATTAAGGGGCAGCAGCATGTTGAAGATGCTGATGGCAGTGAGGGACTAGCCAAAGAAATTTCTTACCAGTGGAATTCTCTCACCCTCTTAATTTGTTCCATTACCTGCTTTATAACACTACCATTGTATTAAAATCTTTCTAGCTTTTGCCTTAGCATTCTCTAGCAGCTACTGCAAATTTGCATACTCTAACATCTCTTTTACAAGTGACAAATCTATATAATACAAGGTGTAGTTCCTCATTAGCAACTGGCTAGTAAATACAGGTGGTTTTATACACAAAATCACAGCCTCTAATAATAGCTACTTTACAAGCACACATATACTCAAGCTCTTACTTTTCAGTTGCCCCCATGTGATGTTTTGCAATCATTCATTTTTCTCTTCCTCTATCTCATTCTGCTTGGGGTATTCACAGTCAGCTCCTGTAGATGAGGCATCAGGTTCCTCCATTCGTCTGTCCAGCTCATGGCAAGGCTTGACAAACTTTGCAGGCAGTCGCCATGGTCCTGTAGGCAGGAGGACACAAATATACCCCCTCCCTCAGGTTATCAGTTCTTGAAAAGCAGAAAGTCGAGGAGTTTGCTGTATCATTGCCCACTTTATTTTTCCTTTTTTTTTTTTTTTTTTTTCCCTCCAAGGTCCCTCACCCTGCTTTGCACGGCTACAAATGCCGGCCTGCTCGGCAGCAACCATAAATACCTGCCAGCAACCACACTTCTGCATTAACCCTTTCTTGCAGAAAATGTTAAACTGCTACCCGTTAAAAACTTTTACATGAACCCAACAACAAAAAAAAAATACACAGAACACCGTCTGCCCTCAACACACACACACACGGGTTCCCACAAGCACACTCCACACAACTACAATATTTGAAGCACAAAATCCAGACAATCATTACTCCCACTACAGTCCCACGTACAGAACGTGGCACAAGGACCTTGTGGAGACTAACAGGAAACCAGCTCCGAGAAGCATCATTGTAATGCGAGGTGGCAGTCTCAGCCTTAGCAGTCATCCCCACAGAAGCTCTGCCTCCTGCACATCATATTGTAATGAGTAAATTCCTGTTTGTTAATCAAATCTTGCTTGCTTAGGAGTTACTTGCTTAGTTACTTGCTTGCTTAATAGTTACTGGAAAATTACAGTGCTTTGACATGCTGCTTATAGACCGCGGGTATCTGTTAAAGTAAACGATGTATGGGGAAGGCGATAAGGAGCCTTCCTCCCCACACCCACCGGGAGACAGAATGAGACCCCTTATCTAACACCCACCGGGAGACAGAATGAGACCCCTTATCTACAGGTCACACGGACACAGAGAACACCAGGAGGTGACACGTATATCGGATGAAGAAGAGTATAAAACCAGTGACTTTGGGGAAGTGGGGTGTGTGCCGTTGGCGGAGCGGGGACTCCCCGGCCTCCCAGCGCTGTTTTGCTTGCTGTTGCTTGCTCAATAAACCGATTTGATTCATTGGTCTGGCTCTCATCAATTTATTTGAGCCACATTTATAACAATTTTGGTGCCGTGACTCGGATAGAGGCAATCTGGTGCGAAGTCCCACACAGGGAGGCACCCCACTGTATAGTGGCCCTTGCTTGGGTGCTATCTCACCATACCCTCTACCGACGAATCCTAAATTCGACAGCAAGCAAAAGAAAGCCGGCAATCCCTTAATCTTTGTGCACGAAGCTCCGAACGAATACGCAGGAGTGCGTAAGTATAGGCCGGTTACCCGTTCGGTTGGGGTTGGGTATCCCGGAGTGTGCCTGTGTGAGACATCCAATTAAGGACTAAGCGAGTGCGGACCCCTTAGTAGTGCGGTTCCCATCTCCCGTGAGGGACAGGGCCATGAACGGGGGGCAAAAAGACTGTGTGTGTGTGAGAAGGCACTCCGGAAGATGGGACAGAAGAAAAGCAAGCCTTCTGATTCCATGGGGGGCTCGGAGCTTAAGGCTAAGCTACCCCAGATACCACTGGATAGTCCGTTGGGACTGATGATTAAATATTGGGATGACTACCCTTCTAGGTGGGGTAAGGACAAAGTAAAAATGGTACATTATTGCATGGAAGTTTGGGGAGGTAAGCAGATTAGAGGTGATCATTTATATTGGCCCATATTTGGGTCCTTTGAGGACTGGATCTGCCAGTCTTTAAATATTTACGTTAACACAAAGGAACCATTTAGTTTGGAGGAAAGCGAGTATGCAAGTTTATGGATAGGGTCCGAGACTAGGACAAATTTATAACCTTTAAAAGAAAGAAAAGGGGGAGCAAAGAAGAAGATGTGGAGTGAGGATGAAATCCCCATTTTGCCTCCCCCTTATATACCACCACCACCGCCACCGCAGCCCTCTCCTCCTCCAACAGCTCCAAACTACCCCAGTGATTCAGATTCTACCCCTAGTTCCCCCGAGGAGAACAGGCGGGTGACCCGGAGCCAAAGTAGGGCAAGGGAAAGCAGGGGTAATCTATATCACCTCTGAGAGGTTGCAAAGGGAGGAGCGCAACCTGGTATGGGATATGTCTCTGTCCCTTTAAACTCAGGAGATGTTAGAGACTTTAAGAAGGAAATGGGTAACTTATTAGAGGATCCCCTGGGAGTTGCAGAACGAGTAGACC
Organism: Pezoporus wallicus; assembly: GCF_028554395.1. NCBI lineage: Eukaryota > Metazoa > Chordata > Aves > Psittaciformes > Psittacidae > Pezoporus > Pezoporus wallicus. The sequence goes on along the minus strand of NW_026635073.1, from coordinate 6,275 downwards.
AGTTTTTGGGGCCCAATGTTTACACCTGGGATGAACTGCAGGCCATATTGGGTACTTTGTTCACGGCAGAAGAAAGGGATATGGTCTGGAGGGCCGGAATGAGAATTTGGGACCAGCAACATCAGCAAGGTCCCACAGCAGATGTTAAGTGGCCCCTCCAGAGACCTAATTGGAATAATCAAAATGAAATGGATAGAGGCCATATGCAGGACTTAAGGACTATCATAGTTCAGGGGATAAGGGAATCAGTCCCTAGGGGACAAAATATTAACAAAGCCTTCAGTGAACACCAGAAGAAGGATGAAACCCCTACGGAATGGTTAGATAGACTTAGAAAAAATCTCCAACTTTATTCAGGGCTAGATCCTAGTACTCCGGTAGGGCAAGCCTTACTAAAAACACAATTTGTAGCTAAATCATGGATGGATATTAGGAAGAAGCTGGAAAAAATAGAACATTGGCAGGACCATGGTTTAGATGAACTACTGAGAGAAGCTCAGAAGGTATATGTTCGAAGGGAAGACGAGACACAAAAGAAGCAGGCTAGAATGCTGGTAGCGGTGGTCAGAGAAGGACAGAGGGTACCCACTCCTAGGAAGGGGCCTGAATCCTGACAATCGGGATCGGGACCCCGGACGCCTCCAAGGGAAAAAAAGCGAGGAACGGTGCTTTGTTTCTATTGTGGGGGAAAAGGACATGTTAAGAAAGACTGTAGAAAGAGGATGATGGATGAGAAGATGTTCAAGGAAGATTAGGGGTGTCAGGGGCTCTATCTGCTGGGGACTCGAGAAAGAACAGAGCCCTTGATAAAATTAAAAGTGGGTCCCTGGCAACAAGAAGTTGAGTTCCTAGTGGACTCAGGAGCGGAAAGATCAACTGTGCAAAAATTGCCCCGAGGATGAAAGATATCCCCAGAGACGGTACAGGTTATTGGAGCAAAAGGAGAACCTTTTGGAGTACCTGTAATAAAGGATATACTTTTATACTTTTTGAAACGCATTCTAAAGCGGGGGTGGGGTCCCTGCTGTTAGTGCCTGAAGCAAACTATAATTTATTGGGCAGAGATCTAATGATTGAATTAGGGATTAGTTTAGAGGTTCAGGATGAAGCATTGAAGATTAAACTGTGCCCACTGCGAGTAACAGATGAAGAAAAGATAAACCCTGAAGTATGGTATACCCTGGAAACGGTAGGCAAATTGGATATTGAACCGTTTTCAGTCACGATAAGGAACCCAGAAATACCAGTAAGGGTAAAACAATACCCTTTGTCTAAAGAAGGGAAGCAGGGTTTGAAGCCTGAAATCCAGAGGTTACTTGAGAAAGGATTACTGGAACCTTGTATGTCTCCCTTTAACACTCCCATCCTGCCCGTAAGGAAAGCGGATGGAAAATACAGGTTAGTGCATGATCTATGAGAAATCAATAAAAGAACAGTAGCTAGATTCCCTGTAGTGGCGAATCCTCACACTCTTTTAAGTCAATTAGGTCCTGATGAGCAGTGGTACAGTGTAATAGATCTTAAGGATGCCTTTTGGGCATGTCCTCTGAGAGAAGATTGCAGAGGCTATTTTGCCTTTGAATGGGAGGACCCGGATACCCATAGAAAACAACAATTACGGTGGCTACCACGAAGGAGAAACATGACTGCTACTGCTGAACCCAGGACAACAGTGCTGCCTCAGGGGTTCACAGAATCTCCGAACTTATTCAGACAAGCCTTGGAACAAATTTTAAAAGGCTATGAGTTAAGTGAGGGTGTCACACTGGTTCAATATGTAGATGATTTACTTTTAGATGGGAAAAGTGAGGAGAAAGTCCGACAGGAGAGCATTAAATTATTAAATTTCTTAAGCCTACAGGGATTGAAGGCATCAAAGTCAAAAGTGCAACTTGTTGAGGAAGAAGTAAAATACCTGGGACATAGACTAATCAAAGGAACAAAGAAGTTAGACCCCGAGAGACTAAATGGCATACTATCACTATCAGCCCCTAAAACTAAGAGGCAAGTTAGACAGCTGTTAGGGCTCTTTGGATATTGTAGGCAGTGGATTGAAGACGACAGCAAAAAGGTGAAATTCCTCTATACTAAGTTGACTAAGGACGGATTATTAAAGTGGACAGCAGATGATGAGGGGCAATTAGAAGCATTAAAAGCAGACTTAGTTAACGCTCCAGTTTTGTAAAGAGACCATTTTATTTATTCGTCAATATTGATGAAGGAACTGCATTCGGGGTTTTGGCTCAGGAATGGGCAGGAGGAAAGAAGCCGGTGGGATACCTCTCTAAGCTTTTAGACTCTGTGAGTAGAGGATGGCCTACCTGTTTACAGGCGATAGTGGCTGCAGCTCTCCTAGTAGAAGAAGCACGTAAAATCACCTTTGGAGGGGAACTAAAGGTACTGTGGCCACATAATATCAGGGGTATATTACAGCAGAAAGCCGATAAATGGATAACAGATGCCCGACTTATGAAATATGAAGGCATTTTAATCTCCTCTCCTAAATTAGAACTTGAAGTAACAAACTTACAAAATCCAGCACAATTCTTATATGGAGAGCCAAGTGAAAGTTTGACTCATGATTGCCTGCGCAACATTGAGGAACAGACAAAGATTAGACCAGACTTAGAAGAAGAGGAGTTAGGGGAGGGAGAGAAGCTGTTTGTAGATGGATCTTCCTGGGTAGTCGAAGGGAAACGAAAATCAGGGTATGCAATAGTTGATGGGAAGGAATTCAAGGTAATAGAGTCGGGACCCCTAAGCCCCAGTTGGTCTGCTCAGGCATGTGAATTATATGCAGTATTAAAGGCTTTACAGTTATTAAGAGGAAAAGTTGGAACCATATATACGGATTCAAAATATGCTTTTGGAGTAGTGCATACTTTTGGGAAAATATGGGAAGAAAGAGGGTTAATAAATTCACAAGGAAAAGGGCTTATACATGAAGCACTCATTACTCAAACTCTCCAGGCTTTAAGGGAACCAAGGAAAATAGCTGTATTATATGTAAGAGGACATCAGAAGGGATTATCTCCCACAATAAGAGGAAACAATTTAGCAGACACGGAAGCAAAGCGGGCAGCGCTCTTAACAGTATCTATAACTCATCAGAGAAAAGGTCTACAAGATCAGCAGCCCAAGAATAGGGAACCTCAAGCGGTAGTGTTCACCACACAAGAACGAGAAAAACTTAAACAGATGGGAGTAAAAGAAAGTCAGGGAGAATGGAAATTACCGGATGGCAGAATAATACTACCGAAAACTTTGGCTTGGAAAGTTATGAAAGAATTCCACAGGGCCACACACTGGGGAGCCCAAGCCGTAATAGATCTGTTTGCCCTAAAATATATGTGTATTGGAGTTCATAACGTTGCAAAACAGGTGATAGGAGGTTGCTTGACTTGCCAACGTGTGAATAAACAACACCTCCGAAGGCAAATACCTGGAGGGTGGTAATTGGCGACCCGTCCTTTCGCTAGAATACAGGTAGATTTTACTGAACTGCCTAGGGTAGGGAGATATAGGTATTTATTAGTAATAGTAGACCATTTGACACACTATGTAGAAGCATTCCCTACTGCTAGAGCCACAGCCAAAAGTGTAGTGAAAATATTACTGGAGAATATAGTCCCAAAGTATGGGATTATAGAAGTCATTGACTCTGATAGGGGTCCTCATTTCATTTCCAAAACAGTTAGGGAAGCATTAGCTCCTATGGGGACAAAGTGGGAGTACCATACCCCGTGGCATCCGCAAAGCTCTGGACGAGTGGAAAGAATGAATGGGGAAATTCAGAAACAGTTAACAAAAATTATGTTAGAAACTAAAACTTCCTGGGTAGAGTTTACCTCTAGCATTATTGAATGTGAGAACTCAGCCAAGAACAGATGTAGGGATATCACCCTTTGAAATGTTGTATGGAATGCCATATGATATGGAACTCCCAGCCGAACACCTGAAGGTAGAGGATGAACATCTTAAACCTTACATCGTACATTTAATGCAGACAAGGGAAGAATTGCGCAAACGGGGTATAATAGCCTAGAGACCACCTCTAAATATGTTTATACACTCCATTAAACCAGGGGATAAAGTATTAATTAAAACATGGAAAGAGGCATCTTTAACTCCTCGATGGGAGGGACCATTTCTTGTTTTACTCACCACAGAAACAGCGATTCGTACAGCCGAACGTGGATGGACCCATGCGACACGCGTCAAGGGACCGATTCAAGATATACAGTGGAAAGTGACCAGCCAACCTGGGGACCTTAAGATCACCTTAAAGAAAGGGACATAAAATATAATTAAAACGCGGCTGCGGGAAGGTCCAGAGATGTTGTGAGGAGCCCCATAAGACATTATATACTTAGATTTGACAAACGAGTCCTGTTAGAAGGAATATATAGAACTTCCACAGGAAGGGAGCAACCACCTGTGGAAAGATTGCATATTGAAAAGACCTTCCATAATACCCTGTGTCTGTGGAAAGGTTCAAATCTTCCGATCTAATCAGGGAATACACACCAGAGGTGGTTGGGATCGAACAATTGAAATTTGCAAAATTCGATTGGAAATTGATTTTTGGGAATCAGAAAATTGGTGGGCTCATAAGTGCCTTTAAGAGCGGCTACCTATATCCAAAAGGGGAGGCAATTGAAACAAGGGGAACATATACCCAAGAGCCCTAACACTCTGCCCTCAAGGATATTAGGATTCAACTATGGCCGAGCCCCTGAAGACTGTGACTGCTGCCGAGAATAAAAATGACCTCGCTGCTCCAGGCAACGGAGTAGGCGATGGAGGCAGAGACGTACTAAGGTGGGGATATAGAGGAGCCATAGTTACCAAAAGTTTAGGGTGGAAAGAGGCGATGGGCCAGGTGGGTAGTAAGACCCCTACCAAATTTCGAGGGAAGAATTGGAAATCTGGATTTATGAGAGGAGGTAACCCACCAATTTTCTGTATCATCTACTGGATATGGGGATGGACATTAATCCCGGTAGAAGGAAATGTCCATCGACCTTTCAAGTGGACCTTGTATAGATGGGAAGATCAACGAGCAGTCCAAAGCGTAATCACATCAGGAGGACCCACTTTTACTGCTAGCCTCTGCCAACTAGTACCTAGAAGTCCGTGTTTAGATCATGTGGGATTTTACTTCTGCCCAAGTTCGAATCCAGGAAGAGGATATTGTAATCACCCCGGGGAATGTTATTGTGCCTACTGGGGATGCGAAACAATAGCCTCAGATTGGGTCCCTGGAAATCCGGATGTCGTGGTTCAAACCCAGTCAGGTAATTCGCTCGCTCACCTCCCCCCCCCTTCTTGCCCTCCCCCTGCTCTCGGAGGGACGGAGAGAGGAGAATCAAAAGAATGCAACTCCCACGGGTTGAGATAAGAACAGTTTAGTAACTAAGGTATAACACAAATCACTATTGCTACCACCAATAATAATAATGACAAAGGAAATAACAAGGGAAGAGAATACAACACCTCAGCACCAGCTGACCGATAACTCGCCCCCCAAGCCCGACCAAGCTCCGACCGATACCTCCTCCAACCCTGCAGTCCCCCAGCCCTTCCGGCTAACTCCCAGTTACATCCTGGGCATGACGTGCTGTGGTATGGAATACCTCTTTGGTCAGTTTGGGTCAGGTGTCCTGTCTCTGCTTCCTCCTGCCTTCCCCTCCTCCCTGGCAGATCATGAGGCTCACAAAGTCCTTGGCCAAACCAAAACATCTCTATCAGCTCTGTTCCCGAGCCGAAAGTCAAAACACTGCACTGCACCAGCTACCAAGGAGGAGAAACATGACTGCTACTGCTGAACCCAGGACACCGGACAAGTTTTTAAGGGTACAATGGGGGCCTTATGGATGCACCCCTCTGGAAAAAAATTGGAATGGAGGAGTAGTATTGGCTCCCCGTGGGAGAATCGAACTGGGGAACTGTCAGCATTTTATGATTAATGTAACAAACCCTTTTGACCAATGGTGGATAACGGGGAAAACTTGGGGGGTACGATATAAGGAACCAGGAGCCGATAGCGGGGGCCTCATTTTAATAAAGAAGGAACCAATCCCACAAGATCCTAAACTCGTAGGACCTAACAACGTATTAGCAGAAAAACCATCAGAGGAAATTCCTAAAATAGACAAAGTGGGGGTTAAAAATGACACAATAATTTCCAACAACTCAATGATTCTCGTATTAAATGACACTCAAAATCCTAAGGACAGTAATGGAGACAACTTTCTTTGGAAATTAATGAAAGT
>NW_026635072.1:0-14806 GCF_028554395.1 Pezoporus wallicus | reverse complement strand
AGGGTGTCTATGGGGATGCCCCATACATTGGATGTCTATGGGGGTACCCCTATGGGGTGTGTATGGTGGGGTGTCTATAGGGGTACCCTCCCATTGGATGTCTGTAGGGTGAAACCCCCCTATTCCTGCCCCTATTCCCACCCCATTCCTGCCCTGTTATTGCCCTATTCCCAACCCATTCCCCCCCATTCCTGCCCTGTTATTGCCCTATTCCTGCCCTATTCCTTCCCCTATTCCCTCCCCATTCCTGCTCTATTCCTTACCCTATTCCTGCCATATTCCCACTCCATTCCTACCCTATTATTCCCCTATTCCTGCCCCTGTTCCTGCCCTATCCCCACTGCATTCCTGCCCTGTTATTGCCCTATTCCTGCCCTATTCCTTCCCTATTCCTCCCCCATTCCTGCCCTGTTATTCCCCTATTCCTTCCCCTATTCCTGCCATATTCTGACCCCATTCCCCCCCTATTCCCCCCTCTTCCTCCCCCATTCCTGCCCTATTCCTGCCCTGTTCCTGCCCCCATTCCCCCCTATTCCCGCCCATTCCTGCCCTATTCCTTGCCCTATTCCTGCCCTATTCCTTCCCCTATTCCCCCCATTCCTGCCCTATTCCTTCCCCTATTCCTGCCATATTCCGACCCCATTCCCCCCCATTCCTGCCCTATTCCCCCCATTCCTGCCCTATTATTGCCCTGTTCCTGCCCTATTCCTTCCCCTATTCCTGCCCCATTCCTACCCTATTCTTTCCCCATTTGCCCCCCATTTCTGCTCTATTCCTGCCATTCCCATTCCTGCCATTCCCATTCCTGCCATTCCCATTCCCGCCATTCCCATTCCTGCCATTCCCATTCCTGCCATTCCCCCATTCCCCCCCCATTCCCATTCCCCCCCATTCCATTGCCCCCATTCCCATTGCCCCCCATTCCCATTCCCCCCCATTCCCATTCCCCCCATCTCCCCCCATTCCCATCTCCCCCCATTCCCATTGCCCCCAATCCCCCCCCCCCCATTCCCATTCCCATTCCCCATTCCCCCCCCATTCCCATTCCCCCCTCTTTCCCCCCTCCCCGCCCCCATCCCCATTCCCCCCCCATTCCCATTCCCATTCCCCCCCATTCCCATCCCCATCCCCATTTTCCCCATCCCCATCCCCATTCCCATTCCCCCCCATTCCCATCCCCATTCCCATCCCCATTTTCCCCATTCCCATTGAGCCCCATTCCCGTTCCCCCATCCCGGGCTGCTCCTGCATCCCTGCTCCCCGCTCGCAGTTGCAGGCGCAGAAGCTGCGCCTGGCGCACAGCCGGGGGCCCTAGTACAGCGGCTCCCTTCCCAACGTCAACCAGCTGGGCAGCGGCATTCCCGACTTCCAGGTGAGCGCCGGGATAGCCCGGAATACCGGGGGGGGCGGCGGGAGCGCTGCTCCCAGGGCAGGGATGGGGCGAAAGGGATGGGGTGAAAGGGATGGGGCGAAAGGGATGGGGTGAAAGGGATGGGGTGAAAAGGATGCAGTGGGATAGAGGAAAAGGATGGGGTGAAAATGATGGGATAAGAGGGATGGGATGGGATGGAAAGGATGGGATGGGATAGAGGAAAAGGATGGGATAATGGGGAAGGGATGGGGTGAAAGGGATGGAGTGGGGTGAAAGGGATGGGATAATGGGGAAGGGATAAGAGGGAAGAGATGGGGTGAAAGGGATGGGATAGAGGGAAAGGATGGGATGAAAGGGATGGGATAAGAGAGAAGGGATGGGATGGGATAAGAGGGAAGGGGTGGGGTGGAACGGATGGGATAAGAGGGAAGGGATGGGATAAGAGAAGGGATGGGATGGGGTAGAGGAAAAGGATGGGATGAAAGGGATGGGGTAATGGGGAAGGGATGGGATGGAGAAAAAGGATGGAATAATGGGGAAGGGATGGGGTGAAAGAGATGGGGTGAAAGGGATGGGATGGGGTGAAAGGGATGGGATAATGGGGAAGGGATAAGAAGGAAGAGATGGGGTGAAAGGGATGGGATAGAGGAAAAGGATAGGATGAAAGGGAGGGGATAAGAGGGAAGGGATGGGATGGAAGGGATGGGATGGGATAAGAGGGAAGGGATGGGATGGAACGGATGGGATAAGAGGGAAGGGATGGGATAGAGGAAAAGGATGGGATAATGGGGAAGGGATGGGGTGAAAGGGGTGGGATGGGATAGAGAAAAAGGATGGGATGAAAGGGATGGGATAGAGGAAAAGGATGGGATGAAAGGGAGGGGATAAGAGGGAAGGGATGGGATAAGAGGGAAGGGATGGGATAAGAGAGAAGGGATGGGATGGGATAGAGAAAAAGGATGGGATAATGGGGAAGGGATGGGATAGAGGAAAAGGATGGAATAATGGGGAAGGGATGGCGTGAAAGGGATGGGATGGAGTGAAAGGGATGGGGTGGGATAGAGAAAAAGGATGGGATGAAAAGGGTGGGATAAGAGGGATGGGATGGGATGGAAGGGATGAGATAGAGGAAAAGGATGGGATAATGGGGAAGGGATGGGGTGAAAGGGGATAAGGGGGAAGGGATGGGATAATGGGGAAGGGATGGGGTGAAAGGGATGGGATAATGGGGAAGGGATAAGAGGGAAGAGATGGGGTGAAAGGGATGGGATAGAAGAAAAGGATGGGATGAAAGGGATGGGATAAGAGGGAAGGGATGGGATGGAAGGGATGGGATGGGATAGAGGAAAACGGTGGGATGAAAGGGATGGGATAAGAGAGAAGAGATGGGATAGAGGAAAAGGATGGGATAGAGGAGAAGGATGGGATAATGGGGAAGGGATGGGGTGAAAGGGATGGGATGGGATAGAGAAAAAGGATGGGATAATGGGGAAGGGATGGGGTGAAAGGGATGGGATGGGATAGAGAAAAAGGATGGGATAAAAGGGAAGGGATGGGGTAAAAGAGAAGGGATGGGATAAAAGGGAAGGGATGTAAAAGGGATGAGGTAAGAGGAAAGGGTTGGGATAAGAGAGATGGGATGAAAGGGATGGGATCGGAGGAAAGAAATGGGATGGGACAAGAGGAAAAGGATGAGATAAGAGAGAAAAGATGGGATGAGAAGAAGAGAATGGGATAAGAGGAAAGGGATAGGATAAAAGGGAAGAGATGGGATGAGAGGGATGGGATGGGATGAGAGGAAGTGGCCTCAAGCTGCTCCAAAGGGGGTCCATTGGGAAGCATTCATCCACTGAGGAGGGGTCGGGATCGGGATCGGGACAGGGAATGGTGGAGCCTCCATCCATGGCAGCATTCCCAATGCGTGCTGGGAATGGTTGGGATCCAGCTGGTTGATTCCGTGGTCCCATGATCCCTTTGGTGGCCTCATTCCGGCCTCATCCCGACCTCATCCCGGCCCCATCCTGACCTCATCCCGGCCCCATCCCGGCCTCATCCCAACCTCATCCCGACCTCATCCCAGCCCCATCCTGACCTCATCCCAGCCCCATCCCGGCCTCATCCCAGCCCCATCCCGGCCCCATCCCGGCCTCATCCTGGCCCCATCCTGGCCCCATCCCGGCCCCATCCCGACCTCATCCCGGCGCCATCCCAACCTCATCCCGGCCCCATCCCGACCTCATCCCAGCCCCATCCCGGCCCCATCCCGACCTCATCCCAACCTCATCCCAGCCCCATCCCGGCCTCATCCCAGCCCCATCCCATCCCGGCCTCATCCCAGCCCCATCCCGACCTCATCCCAGCCCCATCCCATCCCGACCTCATCCCAACCTCATCCCAGCCCCATCCCGGCCTCATCCCGGCCCCATCCCATCCCGGCCCCATCCCGGCCTCATCCCGTTCTCCTCCCTCAGGGCCCGCTTCATTCCCCGCTGGATTCCACCCGGAGCACCCGGCACCACGGCCTGGTGGAGCGGGTGCAGCGGGATCCGCGCCGGATGGTGTCCCCGCTGCGCCGCTACGTGCGCCAGATATCCTTTATCCCGGCGGCATTCCCATGGGATCGGTGGCGTTCCCATGGGATCAGTGCCTTCAGACAGGCAGCATTCCCATGGGATTCAGCGCTTTCAGGCAGGTGGCATTCCCATGGGATCGGCAGCATTCCCATGGGATCACAGTCTCTGGGTAGGCAGTATTCCCGTGGGATCAGTGCTTCCGGGCTGGTGGCATTCCCATTGGATTGGTGTCATTCCCATTGGATCAGTGCCTCTGGGCAGGCAGCATGCCCATGGGATCAGCGCTTTCAGGCAGGTGGCATTCCCATTGGATTAGTGCCTTCAGACAGGCAGCATTCCCATGGGATCACAGCCTCTGGGTAGGCAGTATTCCCGTGGGATCAGTGCCTCTGGGCAGGTGGCATTCCTGTGGGATCAGCGGCATTCCCATGGGATTGGTGGCATTCCCATGGGATCAGTGCCTCCGGGCTGGTGGCATTCCCGTGGGATTGGTGGCATTCCCATTGGATCAGTGCCTCTGGGCAGGGAGCATTCCCATGGGATTGGTGGCATTCCCATGGGATCGGTGGCATTCCCATGGGATCAGTGCCTCCGGGCTGGTGGCATTCCCATGGGATCGGTGGCATTCCCATTGGATCAGCACCTCCGGGCAGGCAGCATTCCCATGGGATCAGCGGCATTCCCATGGGATCAGCACCTCCGGGCAGGCAGCATTCCCATGGGATCAGCAGCATTCCCATGGGATCAGCACCTCCGGGCAGGCAGCATTCCCGTGGAATCAGCAGCATTCCCATGGGATCAGCGGCATCCCCATGGGATCAGCAGCATTCCCATGGGATCAGCAGCATCCCCATGGGATCAGCGGCATCCCCATGGGATCAGCGGCATTCCTATGGGATCAGCGGCATTCCTATGGGATCAGCAGCATTCCCATGGGATCAGCGGCATTCCCGTGGGATCAGCGGCATTCCCGTGGGATCAGCAGCATTCCTATGGGATCAGCAGCATTCCCATGGGATCAGCAGCATTCCCGTGGGATCAGCAGCATTCCCATGGGATCAGCAGCATTCCTATGGGATCAGCAGCATTCCCATGGGATCAGCAGCATTCCCATGGGATCAGCAGCATTCCCATGGGATCAGCAGCATTCCCATGGGATCAGCAGCATTCCTATGGGATCAGCAGCATTCCCATGGGATCGGCCCCTCCGGACACCCGCGCCTGTTCTCCCTTAACGCGCCCGCACATCGACAGCTCTCCCTATGGACCCACGTACCTGTCGCCCCCCCCCGAGCCCAGCTGGAGGAGGTAAATCCCCCTTTTCCTTGGATCCCAGCCTTGGGATCGGGAATGGCGGCTCCTGCTTCCCCCATGAGCTTCCCCATCTCCTCCCTTCGCTCCCAAGGGAAAGCTTGGCCTGCTTCCCGTTAAAAAGACAGGGAAAAGCGCTCCCATCCTGCCTATCCTGGTGCCCAGCCCCCACGGATCCCATGGGATTCCCCCCCCATCCCATCCTCCTCCCAAGCAGCATCCAGCCATGGCTTGGCTCCTGCTCCATGGAGCTGCAAGGAGCGGGATCCCCCTTCCCTCCGGCTCTCCTTTGGGATCCAGGCTGGGAATGGGATGAGGATGCCGTGGGTCAGCCCCTTCCCAAATAACGCTGCCCTTTCCCGAAGGACCATGCCCTGGGGGAACTTCCCGATGGAAAAGGGCCACTTGTTCCGCCTGCCCTCGGCTCTCAACAGGTCGGTGCTTGCCTTCATCCCGGTTTTCCTTCCTGCCTTCCCTAGGGATCGCTGTGGGGCTGGGGGGGGGGGGATCACCCCCCCTTTGGGGGCCTCCATCCCGTTTGGATCCTGGGATGCGGGAGCCAGCGCATCCTTTGGGATCCCCATGGCGGGGGGGTTGTCATGGCAGCTCGTGCTCCATCGCTCCCATCCGGATCCCATGGGATAAGGGGGGGGGGGGAGCTTCTTTGGAGGGCTCCGGGGGCCTCTTCCCAATGGGAATTCCCAGCCTGGATCCCGCTGTCTCCCGCAGGACGAATTCCGACTCCGCTCTGCACACGAGCGCCCTGAACCCCGGCCCCCAGGACCCCTTCCTGGGCCCCACACAGGGACCCCCCGCGCCCGGGCGCCGCGGTGAGAGCCCCACGGCGAGCACATGGACCCGGGCCCCCCCTTCATCCCATTGTGTCCTTCCCATTGGATCCATCCCATCGTGTCCATCCCATTGGATCCATCCCATTGTGTCCTTCCCATTGGATCCATCCCATTGTGTCCTTCCCATTGGATCCATCCCCTTGTGTCCATCCCGTTGTGTCCATTCCCAACCCCTTGTGTCCATCCCGTTGCGTCTGTCCCCATCCCGTTGCCTCTATCCCTTTGCGTCCGTCCCCATCCCGTTGCGTCCGTCCCCATCCCGTTGCATCCATCCCGTTGCGTCCGTCCCCATCCGGTTGCGTCCGTCGCCATCCCGTTGCGTCCATCCCCATCCCGTTGCATCCATATCCATCCCGTTGCGTCCGTCCCCATCCCCTTGTGTCCATCCCCATCCCGTTTTATCCATCCCCATCCCGTTTTATCCATCCCCATCCCGTTTTATCCATCCCCATCCCGTTTTGTCCATCCCCATCCCGTTTTGTCCATCCCCATCCCGTTGCGTCCATCCCCATCCCGTTTATCCATCCCCATCCCGTTGCGTCCATCCCGTTGCGTCCATCCCGTTGCGTCCATCCCCGTCCCGTTTTGTCCATCCCCATCCCGTTGCGTCCATCCCCCTGTATCCATCCCCATCCCGTTGCGTCCATCCCCATCCCGTTGCGTCCATCCCCATCCCGTTGCGTCCATCCCCATCCCGTTGCGTCCATCCCCATCCCATTGTGTCCATCCCCATCCCGTTGTGTCCATCCCGTTGCGTCCGTCCCCATCCCGTTGCGTCCGTCCCCATCCCGTTGCGTCCGTCCCCATCCCGTTGCGTCCATCCCGTTGCGTCCATCCCCATCCCATTGTGTCCATCCCCATCCCGTTGTGTCCATCCCGTTGCATCCATCCCCATCCCTTTGTGTCCATCCCGTTGTGTCCGTCCCCATCCCGTTGCGTCCATCCCCATCCCGTTTATCCATCCCCATCCCGTTGCATCCATCCCGTTGCATCCGTCCCCATCCCGTTGCGTCCATCCCCATCCCGTTGCGTCCATCCCGTTGTATCCATCACCATTCCCTCCTCTCTTCCAGGTTTCCTGGATGGGGATGCAGACAGCAAAGGTGAGCCCCACATCCCTGACCCCAACGCCTGTGCCCCCTTCCTCGCCCCATGCATTGAGGTGCACCCATGTTTGGGGGGGGGGGGGGGGGGGGGGGGGGGGCTTGCTCCATGCCCCTCCCTCCATCCCGCCCCATTCCCGATGCCTCTTCCCAGTGTTCCTTTTCCAAGTGCCTCCCATCGAAGAGACCTTCGATGATCCCAAGCCTCCGCTGAAGCCCTGGGACACGCGGAAGGTGGGAGAGGACCGGGAATGGGGGTGGGAATGGGACCGTGCTCCGCACCCATCCTGCCCTCACCTCCTTCCTCCTCCCCTTCCCCATAGCTCTCCTCTTCCTCCGCCCGGCCGCGCTCCTGCGAGGTCCCAGGGATCCAGTGAGTGCTTTGGGAATGCTTTGGGATTCCCTTGAGAATGCTTTGGGAATGGTTTGGGAATGGGTTTTGAGTGCTTTGGGAATGCTTTGGGAATGGTTTGGGAATGGGTTTTGAGTGCTTTGGGAATGCTTTGGGAGTGCTTTGGGAATGGTCTGGGAATGCTTTGGGAATGGTTTGGGAATGCTTTGGGAGTGCTTTGGGAATGCTTTGGGAATGGTTTGGGAATGCTTTGGGAATGCTTTGGGAATGGTTTGGGAATGGTTTGGGAATGGTTTGGGAATGCTTTGGGAATGGTTTGGGATTCCTTTGGGAATGCTTTGGGAATGGTTTGGGAATGCTTTGGGATTGCTTTGGGAATGGTTTGGGAATGCTTTGGGATTGCTTTGGGCTTGCTTTGGGCTTGCTTTGGGAATGCTTTGGGATTGCTTTGGGCTTGCTTTGGGAATGCTTTGGGAGTGCTTTGGGCTTGCTTTGGGAATGCTTTGGGCTTGCTTTGGGAATGCTTTAGGAGTGCTTTGGGATTGCTTTGGGAATGCTTTGGGCTTGCTTTGGGAATGCTTTAGGAGTGCTTTGGGAATGCTTTGGGAATGCTTTGGGATTGCTTTGGGAATGGTTTGGGAATGCTTTGGGATTGCTTTGGGAATGCTTTGGGCTTGCTTTGGGAGTGCTTTTGCTTTGGGAATGCTTTGGGAATGCTTTGGGAATGCTTTGGGATTGCTTTGGGAATGCTTTGGGATTGCTTTGGGAATGCTTTCGGAATGCTTTGGGAATGCTTTGGGAGTGCTTTGGGAATGCTTTGGGAATGCTTTGGGAATGCTTTGGGAGTGCTTTGGGAATGCTTTGGGAATGGTTTGGGAATGCTTTGGGAATGCTTTGGGAATGGTTTGGGAATGGTTTGGGAATGGTTTGGGAATTTTGGGAATGGTTTGGGATTCCTTTGGGAATGCTTTGGGAATGGTTTGGGAATGCTTTGGGATTGCTTTGGGAATGGTTTGGGAATGCTTTGGGATTGCTTTGGGCTTGCTTTGGGCTTGCTTTGGGAATGCTTTGGGATTGCTTTGGGCTTTTTGGGAATGCTTTGGGAGTGCTTTGGGCTTGCTTTGGGAATGCTTTGGGCTTGCTTTGGGAATGCTTTAGGAGTGCTTTGGGATTGCTTTGGGAATGCTTTGGGCTTGCTTTGGGAATGCTTTAGGAGTGCTTTGGGAATGCTTTGGGAATGCTTTGGGAATGCTTTGGGATTGCTTTGGGAATGGTTTGGGAATGCTTTGGGATTGCTTTGGGAATGCTTTGGGCTTGCTTTGGGAGTGCTTTAGGAGTGCTTTGGGAATGCTTTGGGAATGCTTTGGGAATGCTTTGGGATTGCTTTGGGAATGCTTTGGGATTGCTTTGGGAATGCTTTCGGAATGCTTTGGGATTGCTTTGGGAGTGCTTTGGGAATGCTTTGGGAATGCTTTGGGAATGCTTTGGGAGTGCTTTGGGAATGCTTTGGGAATGGTTTGGGAATGCTTTGGGAATGCTTTGGGAATGGTTTGGGAATGGTTTGGGAATGGTTTGGGAATGCTTTGGGAATGGTTTGGGATTCCTTTGGGAATGCTTTGGGAATGGTTTGGGAATGCTTTGGGATTGCTTTGGGAATGGTTTGGGAATGCTTTGGGATTGCTTTGGGCTTGCTTTGGGCTTGCTTTGGGAATGCTTTGGGATTGCTTTGGGCTTGCTTTGGGAATGCTTTGGGAGTGCTTTGGGCTTGCTTTGGGAATGCTTTAGGAGTGCTTTGGGATTGCTTTGGGAATGCTTTGGGCTTGCTTTGGGAATGCTTTAGGAGTGCTTTGGGAATGCTTTGGGAATGCTTTGGGATTGCTTTGGGAATGCTTTGGGAATGCTTTGGGATTGCTTTGGGAATGCTTTGGGCTTGCTTTGGGAGTGCTTTAGGAGTGCTTTGGGAATGCTTTGGGAATGCTTTGGGAATGCTTTGGGATTGCTTTGGGAATGCTTTCGGAATGCTTTGGGATTGCTTTGGGATTGCTTTGGGAATGCTTTGGGAATGCTTTGGGATTGCTTTGGGAATGCTTTGGGATTGCTTTGGGAATGCTTTCGGAATGCTTTGGGATTGCTTTGGGAGTGCTTTGGGAATGCTTTGGGAATGCTTTGGGATTGCTTTGGGAAGGGGAGGGGGGAGGGGAAGGGGATGCCCCCGGATGCGATTCCCACCTTTCCCCGTGTCTCTTCCTGCCCCAGCGTCTTCCCATCGCCGGATCCCGCCGCCTCGGTGCCCCTCATCCCGCCCGCCCTCGGCGCGGGGGGGTCCCTGCCTGACCTCAGCAGCCTGCACTTCCCGTCCCCGCTGCCCACCCCGCTGGACCCCGAGGAGAGCCCCTTCCCGAGCCTCGGCACCGCCGGCAGCACCGGCAACCTCGCCACCACCATGACCCACCTGGGCATCAGCGGCTCCATGGCGCTGCCGCCCGCCTACGACTCCCAAGGTACGGGGAGGGGAGGCACTGGGATGCAGTGGGAGGCACTGGGAGGCACTGGGAGGCAGTGGGATGTGCTGGGATGCGTTGGGATGCGCTGCGATGCGGTGGGATGCGTTGGGATGCAGTGGGAGGCATTGTGATGCCTTGGGATGCATTGTGATGCCTTGGGATGCATTGTGATGCCTTGGGATGCATTGGGAGGCGTTGGGATGCGCTGGAATGCCTTGGGAGGCATTGGGATGCATTGGATGCAGTGGGATGCGTTGGGATGCAGGGGATGCAGTGAGAGGCATGGGGATGCAGTGGGATGCAGTGGGATGTGTTGAGGCATTGTGATGCCTTGGGATGCATTGGGCGGCGTTGGGATGCAGTGGGATGCACTGGGAGGCATTGGGATGCACTGGGATGTGTTGGGAGGCATTGTGATGCCTTGGGATGTATTAGGAGGCGTTGGGATGCAGTGGGATGCATTGGATGCGTTGGGATGCACTGGAATGCCTTGGGATGCATTGGATGCAGTGGGATGCGTTGGGATGCAGGGGATGCGTTGGGATGCATTGGGAGGCATTGGATGCGTTGGGATGCGTTGGGATGCATTGGGATGCTGTGGGATGCACTGGGAGGCAGTGGGATGCAGTGGGATGCAGTGGGATGTGTTGAGGCATTGTGATGCCTTGGGGTGCATTGGGAGGCGTTGGGAGTCGTTGGGATGCATTGGATGCATTGGGATGCGCTGGAATGCCTTGGGAGGCATTGGGATGCATTGGATGCAGTGGGATGCGTTGGGATGCAGGGGATGCGTTGGGATGCGTTGGGATGCATTGGGAGGCATTGGATGCACTGGGATGCCTTGGGATGTGCTGGGATGCAGTGGTATGCGTTGGGATGCAGTGGGATGCATTGGGAGGCATTGGATGCGCTGGGATGCGTTGGGATGCAGTGGGATGCCTTGGGATGCCTTGGGATGGTATGCCTTGGGATGCTTTGGATGTGCTGGAATGCGTTGGGATGCGTTTTGATGCATTGGGATGCCTTGGGATGCGCTGGGATGCCTTGGGATGCCTTGGGATGCGTTGGGATGCGCTGGGATGCCTTGGGATGCATTGGGATGCGTTGGGATGTGTTGGGATGCATTGGGAGGTGTTGGGATGCGGTGAGTGCCCGGAGCAGCCCCTTAAGACAGGGGCGCTCCGAGGGGGTTGGAGGTATCCCGGTGATCCCAGCTTGGGAATGCTGCTGCGTTTGCAAGCTGGAGCATCCCTGGGATGTGTGTGGGCATCCCAGTGCTGATCCCAAGGGATGTGTGTGGGCATCCCAGTGCTGATCCTAAAGGATGTGTGTGGGCATCCCGGTGCTGGTCCCCAGGGATGTGTGTGGGTATCCCAGTGGTGATCCCAAGGGATGTGTGTGGGTATCCCAGTACTGATCCCAAGGGATGTGTGTGGGTATCCCAGTACTGATCCCAAGGGATGTGTGCCCGTATCCCAGTACTAATCCCAAAGGATGCTCCCGTCTCCCAGTCTTAATCCCAAGAGATGTGTGCCCGTATCCCAGTACTAATCCCAAGGGATGTGTGCTCTGATCCCAAGGGATGTGTGTGGGTATCCCAGTGCTGATCCCAAGGGATGTGTGTGTTTATCCCAGTACTAATCCCACAGGATTGCGTGTATCCCAGTACTGATCCCAAGGGATGTGTGCTCTGATCCCAAGGGATGTGTGTGGGTATCCCAGTACTAATCCCATAGGATTTGCGTTCATCCCAGTATTGATCCCAAGGGATGTGTGTGTGTATCCCAGTGCTAATCCCAAGGGATGTGTGCTCTGATCCCAAGGGATGTGTGCTCGTCTCCCAGTGCTGATCCCAAGGGATGTGTGCTCTGATCCCAAGGGATGTGTGCTTGTATCCCAGTACTGATCCTAAAGGATGTGTGTGGGTATCCCAGTGCTGATCCCAAGGGATGTGTGCCCGTCTCCCAGTACTAATCCCAAAGGATGCTCCCGTCTCCCAGTCCTAATCCCAAGGGATGTGTGTGTGTATCCCAGTGCTGATCCCAAGGGATGTGTGCTCTGATCCCAAGGGATGTGTGCTCTGATCCCAGTGCTGATCCCAAGGGATGTGCGTGCATCCCGTTGGTGTTCCCATGGGACACGCGTGTCCATCCATGTCTCCATCGTGTCTCCATCCCCCCCCCCCCAATTCCCTCGGGATAACTCCTCCTCTCTTCTCTTTTGTCCCCGCAGGCCTGACCCCAGCCCTGCCCCCCCCCCTGACCCCCCCAGCCCTGCCCAGCCCCAACCTCCCCCCCCCCTCCCGGAGCCTCCCGGCCCTGCCCGTGGCCCCTCCCCCTCCCAACCCCTCCTCTTCCTCCTCCTCCTCCTCCTCCTTCCCCGCCCAGGCCCCCCCCCCCCTCGGCTCCTCCCCACGGCGCCGGGGCCCCCCCAGCCTGGCCCTGGGGGGCGAGAGCCGGCGGCAGCTCCCAAACCACTTCCCACCGGCACCGGCACCGCCACAGCCACAGCCACAACCACAACCACTGCCCGGCATCGGCCAGGTACGCGCTCGCACCCGCAGAGCAGCGGCACAGCCCTGCTGCCTCCCTGCTTCCTCCCCTTCCTCCTCCTCTTCCCTTCCCTTCCCTCTCCTCTTCCCTTCCCCTTCCTCCCCTTCCCCCTCCTCTTCCTCTTCCCCTTCCTCCTCCTCTTCCCTTCCCTCTCCTCTTCCCTTCCCTTCCCTTCCCCTTCCTCCCCTTCCTCCTCCTCTTCCCTTCCCCTTCCTCTTCCTCCCCTTCCTCCTCCTCTTCCCTTCCCTTCCCCCTCCTCTTCCCTTCCCTTCCCCTTCCTCCCCTTCCCCCTCCTCTTCCTCTTCCCTTCCCCCTCCTCTTCCTCTTCCTCTTCCTTCCCTTTCTCCTCTTCCTCCTCCCCTTCCTCTTCCCTTCCTCTTCCTCTTCTCTTCCTCTTCCTCTTCCCTTCCCCTCCTCCCCTCCCCGTCCTCCTCCTTCTCTTCCCTTCCCCTTCCTCCTCTTCCTCTTCCCTTCCTCTTCCTCTTCCCTTCCCCTTCCTCCTCCTCTTCCTCTTCCCTTCCCCTTCCTCCTCCTCTTCCCTTCCTCTTCCTCTTCTCTTCCTCTTCTCTTCCTCTTCCTCTTTCCTTCCCTTCCTCCTCCTCTTCCCTTCCTATTCCTCCTCCTTTTCCCTTCCCCTTCCTCCTCTTCCTCTTCCCTTCCCCTTCCTCCTTCTCTTCGCTTCCTCTTCCCTTCCCTTCCTCCTCCTCTTCCCTTCCCCTTCCTCCTCCTCCTCCTCTTCCCTTCCTCCTCTTCCTCCTTCCCCCTTCTTCCCCTTTCCTCCTCTTCCTCCCCCTTTCTCCTCCTCCTCCTCTTCCTCCTGTTCTTCCTCCTTCTCTTCTTCATCTTCCTCTTCCTTTCTCTTCTTTCTCCTCCTTCTCCTCTTCCTTCCCTTTCCCTCTTCCTCTTCCTTCTTCTCCTCCTCTTCCTCCTGTTCTTCCTCCTTCTCTTCTTCATCTTCCTCTTCCTTTCTCTTCTTTCTCCTCCTTCTCCTCTTCCTTCCCTTTCCCTCTTCTTCTTCCTTGTTCTCCTCCTCTTCCTCCCCTTCCTCCTCTTGCTCCTTCTCTTCCTCTTCCTTCTCCTCTGCCTCATCCTTCCCTTCCTCTTCCTCCTCCTGCTCCTCTTCTCCCTCTTCTTCCTCCTCCGTGTCTTTGTGTCCATCCTCATCTCAATCACAACCCCATGACACCCTGTGGGGCCTCCCTCCACCCCTATGGGGCCTTCATCCCTATGGGGCCTCCCTCCACCCCTATGGGGCCTCCCTCCACCCCTATGGAGCCTCCCTCCACCCCTATGGAGCCTTCATCCCTATGGAGCCTCCCTCCACCCCATGGAGCCTCCCTCCACCCCTATGGAGCCTCCCTCCACCCCTATGGAGCCTTCATCCCTATGGGGCCTCCCTCCACCCCTATGGAGCCTCCCTCCATGGGGCGATGATGCGGAAGGACCCCACATCCCTCTTGGGATGCTCCCCCCCCCCCCCCCCCCCATGATTCCCTATGGGAATCCCCCCCTATGGCTCCCAACCCATTGGGGCTGCACTGGGGCCGGGGGTGGGGTCCTCCCTGACCCATTGCTATGGGGCAATGGGGTCCCCCCTGACCCCCATCTCTGACTCTCTCCTAGGGGGTCCCATTGGACAGCACCAAGCTGGCGACCGAGCAGCGCCTGCCCCCTTACCCCTACCCCCAACCCGGCCTCCTCCTGCCCCACAGAGCCCCCCCCGCCGCCCCACAAGTGCTGCCCAGCGCCGCCCCACAGCTGCCCCCCCACTACCAGCCGCTGGGGGACTTCGCCTTGGGCACTGTGAGTCTATGGGGCGGATGTGGGGCAGGGTGACCCCCATTGGCACCCTTTTAACCCCGCTTTTCCGTCCCAGTTTGACCAGTTTGGGATGGGCGAAGGCTCTGGAGGCCTCGGCTTCCCGGAGGAATTGGGCTACCAAGAGAGCGAAGGGGGCTACGAGCCCCACCCCACACCCCCCCCCCTCGCCCGCCCGCCCCATAGCAACTGCAGCCGGCACGGGGGGGCCGTGCCCAGCATCCTCCTGCCAGGTGGGCATCCATGGGCATTGCCATTGGGATCATGGGATCCTGACCCCCCCCGCAATGGGATAATGGGATCGTGCCCCCTCCCCATTGGGATCATGGGATCCTGACCCCCCCATTGGGATAATGGGATCCTGCCCCCC
>NW_026635071.1:0-1490 GCF_028554395.1 Pezoporus wallicus | reverse complement strand
CAGGGTGTTGGGGCTCAGGGTGTTGGGGCTCAGGGTGTTGGGGCTCAGGGTGTTGAGGCTCAGGGTGTTGGGGCTCAGGGTGCCAGGGCTCAGGGTGTTGGGGCTCAGGGTGTTGGGGCTCAGGGTGCCGGGGCTCAGGGTGCTGGGGCTCAGGGTGTTGGTGCTCAGGGTGTTGGGGCTCAGGGTGTTGGGGCTCAGGGTGCCGGGGCTCAGGGTGTTGGGGCTCAGGGTGTTGGTGCTCAGGGTGTTGGGGCTCAGGGTGTTGGGGCTCAGGGTGCCGAGGCTCAGGGTGTTGGGGCTCAGGCCAGGGCTCAGGGTGTTGGGGCTCAGGGTGCCAGGGTGTTGGGGCTCAGGGTGCCGGGCTCAGGGTGTTGGGGCTCAGGGTGTTGGGGCTCAGGGTGTTGGGGCTCAGGGTGCCGGGGCTCAGGGTGGGGGGGTGTTGGGGCTCAGGGTGAAGGGGCTCAGGGTGTTGGGGCTCAGGGTGTTGGGGCTCAGGGTGCCGGGGCTCAGGGTGCCGGGGCTCAGGGTGTTGGGGCTCAGGGTGCCGGGCTCAGGGTGCCGGGGCTCAGGGTGTTGAGGCTCAGGGTGTTGGGGCTCAGGGTGTTGGGGCTCAGGGTGTTGGGGCTCAGGGTGTTGGGGCTCAGGGTGCCGGGCTCAGGGTGCCGGTGCTCAGGGTGTTGGGGCTCAGGGTCAGGGTGTGGGGCTCAGGGTGCCGGTGCTCAGGGTGTTGGGGCTCAGGGTGTTGGGGCTCAGGGTGTTGGGGCTCAGGGTGTTGGGGCTCAGGGTGCCGGGGCTCAGGGTGCCGGGGCTCTGGGTGTTGGGGCTCAGGGTGTTGGGGCTCAGGGTGTTGGGGCTCAGGGTGTTGGGGCTCAGGGGGCCGGGGCTCAGGGTGTTGGGGCTCAGGGTGCCGGGCTCAGGGTGTTGGGGCTCAGGGTGTTGGGGCTCAGGGTGTTGGTGCTCAGGGTGCCAGGGCTCAGGGTGCTCAGGGTGTTGGGGCTCAGGGTGTTGGGGCTCAGGGTGCCGGGGCTCAGGGTGCCGGGGCTCAGGGTGTTGGGGCTCAGGGTGTTGGGGCTCAGGGTGTTGGGGCTCAGGGTGCCGGGGCTCAGGGTGTTGGGGCTCAGGGTGCCGGGGCTCAGGGTGCCGGGGCTCAGGGTGTTGGGGCTCAGGGTGCTGGGCTCAGGGTGCCGGGGCTCAGGGTGTGGGGCTTGTTGGGGCTCAGGGTGTTGGGGCTCAGGGTGCCAGGGTGTTGGGGCTCAGGGTGTTGGTGCTCAGGGTGCCGGTGCTCAGGGTGTTGGGGCTCAGGGTGTTGGGGCTCAGGGTGTTGGGGCTCAGGGTGCCGGGGCTCAGGGTGTTGGGGCTCAGGGTGTTGGGGCTCAGGGTGCCGGGGCTCAGGGTGTTGGGGCTCAGGGTGCCGGGGCTCAGGGTGTTGGGGCTCAGCTCAGGGTGTTGGGGCTCAGGGTGCCAGGGCTCAGGGTGCCAGGGCTCAGGGT
>NW_026635070.1:0-1489 GCF_028554395.1 Pezoporus wallicus | reverse complement strand
CCACGGCACAGCACCACCATGGCACAGCACCGCCACGGCACAGCACCGCCACGGCACAGCACCACCACGGCACAGCACCACCATGGCACAGCACCGCCACGGCACAGCACCGCCGTGGCACAGCACCGCCACGGCACAGCACCACCATGGCACAGCACCGCCACGGCACAGCACCGCCGTGGCACAGCACCGCCACGGCACAGCACCACCATGGCACAGCACCGCCATGGCACAGCACCGCCAAGGCACAGCACCGCCATGGCACAGCACCGCCATGGCACAGCACCGCCACGGCACAGCACCACCATGGCACAGCACCGCCATGGCACAGCACCGCCACGGCACAGCACCACCATGGCACAGCACCGCCATGGCACAGCACCGCCACGGCACAGCACCGCCACGGCACAGCACCACCATGGCACAGCACCGCCACGGCACAGCACCGCCACGGCACAGCACCACCACGGCACAGCACCACCATGGCACAGCACCGCCACGGCACAGCACCGCCGTGGCACAGCACCGCCACGGCACAGCACCACCATGGCACAGCACCGCCATGGCACAGCACCGCCATGGCACAGCACCACCATGGCACAGCACCGCCATGGCACAGCACCGCCACGGCACAGCACCACCATGGCACAGCACCGCCATGGCACAGCACCGCCACGGCACAGCACCGCCACGGCACAGCACCGCCACGGCACAGCACCACCATGGCACAGCACCGCCACGGCACAGCTCCGCCATGGCACAGCCTGGCACTGCCACCATGGCTCGGGTGTGCTGGAGCAGGATGGGCCCAGCTCGGTGCAGGGAACACGACGGCTCCTGCACCGCTGACCACCCCCGGTGCTGGCTTTGCCCGTGGGGTCCTGGGGTGCCACCGCCACCGGGTCCCCCCCAACTCAAGCACTTTGTCCACCCCCCATCCCCACAGCGCCAGCCCCGCGCGTGTCCCCGGGTTGGGGGGGGGGCCTGGACAGACATTATGTGGCCTCTACTTGGATTTAGAGTAACAAAGCCTTATGGTGTGTTAGATGCAGTATGAGGGGCTTGTGGTGCTTTCTGGTTTTGCTTTCTGTAGGAATCACTGGTACAGCTGGTACAATTTGGTTTATGGTAGGCTGTTTAGTTGGGCTTGTTTCCCCTGTGTGGATCCTGTAGGTGAATGGGCTCAGGAACAGACTGATCTCTCATGAGGCGCTGCTCTGTAGCAAGGCATTTGTATAATACTTCGATACTTTAATTATTAATGCTTAGACTGCAGTTCCTAACACAAGCAAAATAGCTTCTTTGCTAGCGTTGGGGATGGTGAAATGAGATTTATGTTGTAGAACTGTAGCATCCAATCCATAACTTCTGTTCCTTAGAGATACCGTTCTGGAGTACTGCATTGAAACAAACTGGTAGTGCCATTAAAATGTTCTGAGCCTGTCCTTACAGTAACATTATGTCTGATCAGTGTGGTTATTCAAACTGC
>NW_026635069.1:0-1463 GCF_028554395.1 Pezoporus wallicus | reverse complement strand
GGAGCCGAGCCCCGCGGAAGAGCCGAGCCCCGCAGAGGAGCCGAGCCCTGCGACGGCCGAGAGCATTCCCCGGAAGCCGCCCGCCGAGCCCCAGGAGGATGCAGGAGACCACGCAGCACTTCCCAGCAAGGCAGAGGAGGAAGATCTGGACTCCGGAAAAGAGAAGCTGGTGGTGGGAGAGCCGGCAAGCACAGCAGCTACACCAGCCCCAGTGACAAGTACAGCAGCATCGTTTGAGAGTTCTGAAGGCTCTGAATGGCCTTTGGGTATCCTTGGGACCTGCCTGCTGATTGTGATGGGGATCAGCATGTTGGCACACACACTGTGTTCTACCCACAACCATTTTGTCTGATCTCAAAAGTTAAGCAGAGTCAGGTTTGGGTCTTGTCTGGGGTTAGACAACAATATAGGGGGACCAAGAGATTTTCCCCAAGGCTGGAGAGTCATGAGTGGCAGGGTGTGGCCAGTGGGACAGTATGGGCAAGTATCTAGTCCACTGGGCCTCCAGTGCTTTGGAAGCGTAGGAGATGGAAGGCAGCTGTGGAGTCCCCAGCAACAAGCTGCAGAAACTGCTTAAGGGGACAGTGAATTATTTTAAGCCTGGTGGGCCCATGGCACTTCAGGCCATCAGAGCAGAGATGCAACACAGAGATGGACTCATGATCGAGGGGTGGACTTAACAATGGACACTATTGCCCTAGTTATTCACGAGTGTGAACACTGCACACAGTCTCTCCTGCTCTGGAAGACTGTTACAAGAGATGGAGCCTGTCATCATGGACCAGATGGACTCAGCAGCTTTATAGGGACTGGTCCATGCACTAAGATAAGAGTGATGGTATATTGAAAATGTGGGAACTGAGCATGACGTGAATGGTATGGAATAAGGGGTGGATAATGTCCTGGGTTCAGCAGTAGCAGTCATTTTTTCTCCTTCTTGGTAGCTGGTGCAGTGCAGTGTTTTGACTTTCAGCTCGGGAACAGAGCTGATAAAAGGATGTTTTGGTTTGGCCAAGGACTTTGTGAGCCTCATGCTCTGCCAGGGAGGAGGGGAAGCCAGGAGGAAGCAGAGACAGGACACCTGACCCAAACTGACCAAAGAGCTATTCCATACCACAGCACGTCATGCCCAGGATGTAACTGGGAGTTAGCCGGAAGGGCTGGGAGACTGCAGGGTTGGAGGAGGTATCGGTCGGAGCTTGGTCGGGCTTGGGGGGCGAGTTATCGGTCAGCGGGTGGTGAGGTGTTGTATTCTGTTCCCTTGTTATTTCCTTTATCATTATTATCATTGGTGGTAGCAGTAGTGATTTGTGTTATACCTTAGTTACTAAACTGTTCTTATCTCAACCCGTGGGAGTTGCATTCTTTTGATTCTCCTCTCCGTCCCTCCGAGAGCAGGGGGAGGGCAAGAAAGGGGGGGAAGTGAGTGAACGAATTACCTGACTGGGTTTAAACCACGACAG
>NW_026635068.1:0-1503 GCF_028554395.1 Pezoporus wallicus | reverse complement strand
CTGGGCTGTGCTGTATCACACTGGGCTGGCCTGAATTAAACTGGGCTGGACTGGGTTAAACTGGGGTGGGCTGGATCAAAATGCCTGGACAGGGTTAAACTGGGCTGGAGTGGATTATACTGAGCTGGAGTGTATTAAATATGGTTGGACTGGGTTAAACTGGGCTGGGGTGTATCAGACTGGGCTGGCCTGGGTTAAACTGGGCTGGAGTGTATCAAACTGGGCTGGACATGGTTAAACTGTGCTGGAGTGGGTTATACTGAGCTGGAGTGTATTAAATATGGTTGGGCTGGGTTAAACATCGCTGGGGTGTATCAGACTGGGCTGGACTGGGTTAAACTCGGCTGGACTGGGTTAAACTGGGCTGGGATGGACTGAACTGATCTGGAGTGGATTAAATTGGGGTGGACATCGTTTAACTGTGCTAGAGTGAACTGAAGTGGGCTGGGCTGTATCAAACTGAGCTGGACTGGGTTAAAGTGGGCTGGGCTGTGTTAAAGTGTGGTGGACTGGATTATACTGAGCTGGTGTGTATTAAGTATGGTTGGACTGGGTTAAAGTGGGCTGGGCTGTATCAGACTTGGTTGGACTGGGTTAAAGTGGGCTGGGCTGGATTGAAGTGAAATAGACCGGATTAAACTGGTCCGGACTAAGTTAAACTGGATCAAACTGGGCTGGACAGGGTTAAACTGTGCTAGAGTGAACTGAACTGGGCTGGGCTGTATGAAACTGAGCTGGACTGGGTTCAAGTGGACCAGGCTGGATGAAACTGAGCTGGACTGTGTTTAAACTTAGCTCTAAGTGGTTAAAGTGGGCTGGACTGGGTTAAACTGTGCTAGAGTGAACTGAAGTGGGCTGGGCTGGATGAAACTGAGCTGGACTGGGTTAAAGTGGGCTGGGCTGGGTTAAACTGGGTTGGACTGGGTTAAACCTTGCTGGGCTGGATTATACTGAGCTGGTGTGTATTAAATATGGCTGGACTGAGTTAAACTGGGCTGGGCTGGATCAGACTGGGCTGGACTGGGTTAAACTGGGCTGGGCTGTATCAAAGTGGGCTGGGCTGTATCAAAGTGGGCTGGCCCGGGTTAAACTGGGCTGGGATGGATTGAACTGAGCTGGACTGAATTAAATTGGTCTGGACAGGGTTAAACTGTGCTAGAGTGAACTGAAGTGGGCTGGGCAGGATGAAAGTGAGCTAGACTGGGATAAACTGGGCTGGGCTGGATCAGACTGAGCTGGACTGTGTTTAAACTGAGCTGGACTGTGTTAAACTGGGCTGGACTGGCTTAAAATGTGCTAGAGTGAACTGAAGTGGGCTGGGCTGGATCAAACTGAGCTGGATGGCTTAAAGTGGGCTGGGCTGGGTTAAACTGGGTTGGACTGGGTTAAACTTGGCTGGGCTGGATTATACTGAGCTGGAGTGTATTAAATATGGCTGGACTGGGTTAAAGTGGGCTGGGCTGTAACAAACTGGGATGGACTGGGTTAAACATGGCTGGACTG
>NW_026635067.1:0-1453 GCF_028554395.1 Pezoporus wallicus | reverse complement strand
GCATTGGAGGTGTTGGGAGGTGTTGGGGGTATTGGGGGTGCTGGGGGGCATTGGGGGTGTTGGGAGGATTGGGGGTGTTCGGAGGGTGTTGGGGGTGCTGGGGGTCCCGGTGTGGGTCTGACGGTGGCCGCAGGGTTTGGGGTGGTCTATGGGGTGCCCCCCCCAACCCGGTGCCAGACCGGGAACACGGAGCTGAGCTGCCACGATCCCCTGGACCCACCCACAGCACCCAAACAGCACGGTGAGAGCACCCAAACAGCACCCACAGAGCACCCACAGCACCCAAACAGCACCCACAGCACCCAAACAGCATCCACAGCACCCAAACAGCACCCAAACAGCACCCACAGCACCCAAACAGCACCCAAATAGCACCCACAGCACCCAAACAGCATCCACAGCACCCAAACAGCACCCAAACAGCACCCACAGCACCTAGCACAGCACCTGTGTCCCCACGGATTCCCAGGTCCCCATGAACCCATCATCCCCATGACCCCCCTGTGTCCCCCACAGCCCCTGCCCCATGTCCCTGCCATGGCCCCACACACCATTCTGTCCCCACATACCCCATATCTCCATGTCCCATATCCCTGTGTCCCGTATCCCATGCCCCCATACCCCGTGTCCCCATATCCCATATCTCCATGTCCCCTCTCCATGTCCCCACATCCTAACTCCATATGCCCCTGTCCCAACTCCATGTCCCCACGTCCCCTCTCCGTACCCCCCATCCCCACACCCCCCATCCCCATTCCATGTCCCCCGCCCCACGCGCCGCCACCCCGCCTCCCCACAGGACATGTGCCAGCTGCCAGCAGTAGTCATCGCCTCCTCATCCGCATGGCCAACGAGTCGGCCACCAAGGTGCCCATGGGGACACGTGGGGGCCATAAGGGTGCCAACAGTGCCCATGGCGGTGCCATGGTGCCCATGGTGGTGCCCATAGTGGTGCCACAGTGCCCATGGCAGTGCCAAGCTGCCCATGGCAGTGCCCATAGGTCCCCATGGTGGTGTCGCAGTGCCCATGGTGGTGCCCATGGTGGTGTCGCGGTGCTCATAGTGGTGCCCATGGTAGCGTCACAATGCCCATGGCAGTGCCATGGTGCCCGTGGTGGTGCCATGGTGCCCATGGTGGTGTCACGGTGCCCATGGTGTTGTCCATGGTAGCGTCACAGTGCCCATGGCAGTGCCATGGTGCCCGTGGTGGTGTGATGGTGCCCACAGCAGTGCCCATGGTGGTGCCACGGTGCCCATGATGGTGCCCATGGCGGTGTCACGGTGCCCATAGTGGTGGCCATAGTGGTGTCATGGTGCCCATGGTGGTGTCATGGTGCCCATGGTGGTGTCATGGTGCCCATAGCGGTGGCCATAGTGGTGTCATGGTTCCCATGGTGGTGTCATGGTGCCCATGGCGGTGTCACGGTGCCAGCGGTGGCCATAGTGGTGTCAC
>NW_026635066.1:0-1470 GCF_028554395.1 Pezoporus wallicus | reverse complement strand
CATCCCACCCCATAGCCCCATATACCCCATAGCCCCATGCACCCAATAGCTCCATTTACAGAGACCCTGCCCATATAGACCCACCCCATAGCCCCATATACCCCATAGCCCCACATGCACCCCATAGCCCCATTTACCCCATAGCCCCATGCCCGCCCCATAGCCCCATTTACACAGCACCCACATAGCCCACCCCTGCCCATATAGACCCACCCCATAGCCCCATATACCCCATAGCCCCATGCACCCAATAGCTCCATTTACACAGACCCTGCCCATATAGACCCACCCCATAGCCCCATATACCCCATAGCCCCATGCACCCAATAGCTCCATTTACACAGACCCTGCCCATATAGACCCACCCCATAGCCCCATATACCCCATAGCCCCATGCACCCAATAGCTCCATTTACACAGACCCTGCCCATATAGACCCACCCCATAGCCCCATATACCCCATAGCCCCATGCCACCCAATAGCTCCACATTACACATAGACCCTGCCCATATAGACCCACCCCATAGCCCCATATCCCACCCCATAGCCCCACATCCCACCCCATAGCCCCATAGCCTGACCCATAACCCACATCCCACCCCATAGCCCCAATCCCACCCCATAGCCCCAATCCCACCCCATAGCCCCACATCCCACCCCATAGCCCCAATCCCACCCCATAGCCCCAATCCCACCCCATAGCCCCATAGCCTGACCCATAGCCCCACATCCCACCCCATAGCCCCACATCCCACCCCATAGCCCCAATCCCACCCCATAACCCCACATCCTGCCCCATAGCCCCACATCCCACCCCATAGCCCCATATCCCACCCCACAGCCCCATAGCCCACCCCATAGCCCCATAGGCTGACGCATAGCCCCATAGCGCATCCCATGGCCCAATAGCCCACCCCATAGCCCCAAAGCCCGCCCCATAGCCCCAATCCCACCCCATAGCCCCACATCCCCCCACAGCCCCATATCCCACCCCATAGCCCCATAGCCTGACCCATAGCCCCACATCCCACCCCATAGCCCCACATCCCACCCCATAGCCCCACATCCCACCCCATAGCCCCACATCCCCCCCACAGCCCCATATCCCACCCCATAGCCCCATAGCCTGACCCATAGCCCCACATCCCACCCCATAGCCCCACATCCCACCCCATAGCCCCACATCCCACCCCATAGCCCCAAACCCACCCCATAGCCCCAATCCCACCCCATAGCCCCAATCCCACCCCATAGCCCCACATCCCGCCCCATAGCCCCAATCCCACCCCATAGCCCCACATCCCACCCCATAGCCCCAATCCCACCCCATAGCCCCATAGCCTGCCCCATAGCCCCAATCCCACCCCATAGCCCCACATCCCTCCCCATAGCCCCATAGCCTGACCCATAGCCCCACATCCCACCCCATAGCCCCACATCCCACCCCATAGCCCCACATCCCCCCCACA
>NW_026635065.1:0-14539 GCF_028554395.1 Pezoporus wallicus | reverse complement strand
AGGTGCGAGCCCAGGAACCCGCAGCCGCCCGTCACCACGTACACCAGGCCCTGCGCCCCACAGCGGCATCCCATGGGGCACCCCATAGCCGTACCCCATGGGGCACCCCATAGCATTACCCCATAGCGGCATCCCATGGGGCGCCCCATAGCCGTACCCCATGGGGCACCCCATAGCCGTACCCCATGGAGCACCCCATAGCAGTACCCCATAGCGGCATCCCATGGGGCGCCCCACAGCGGTACCCCATGGGGCACCCCATAGCAGTACCCCATAGCGGCATCCCATGGGGCGCCCCATAGCCGTACCCCATAGCGGCATCCCATGGGGCACCCCATAGCCGTACCCCATAGCGGCATCCCATGGGGCGCCCCATAGCGGCATCCCATGGTGTTACCCCATAGCGGCATCCCATGAAGCGCCCCATAGCATTACCCCATAGCGGCACCCCACAGTGGCATCCCATGGGGCACCCCATAGCCGTACCCCATAGCGGCATCCCATGGGGCGCCCCACAGCAGCACCCCATAGCGGTACCCCATAGCGGTACCCCATAGCAGCACCCCATAGCGGCATCCCATGGGGCACCCCATAGTGTTACCCCACAGCGGCATCCCATGGGGCACCCCATAGCGGTACCCCACAGCGGTACCCCATGGGGCACCCCATAGCCGTACCCCATAGTGGCATCCCATGGAGCGCCCCATAGCCGTACCCCATAGCGGCATCCCATGGAGCGCCCCATAGCGGTACCCCATGGGGCACCCCATAGCGGTACCCCATGGAGCACCCCATAGCATTACCCCATAGCGGCATCCCATGGAGCGCCCCATAGCCGTACCCCACAGCGGTACCCCATGGGGCACCCCATAGCAGTACCTCATGGGGCACCCCATAGCGGTACCCCATGGAGCACCCCATAGCATTACCCCATAGCGGCATCCCATGGGGCACCCCATAGCCGTACCCCATAGCGGCATCCCATGGGGCGCCCCACAGCAGCACCCCATAGCGGTACCCCATAGCGGTACCCCATAGCAGCACCCCATAGCGGCATCCCATGGGGCACCCCATAGCGCACCCCATGGAGCGCCCCATAGCATTAACCCATAGCGGTACCCCACAGCGGCATCCCATGGAGCGCCCCATAGCGGTACCCCATAGCAGCCTCCCATGGGGCGCCCCATAGCATTACCCCATAGCGGCATCCCATGGGGCACCCCATAGCCGTACCCCATAGCGGCATCCCATGGAGCGCCCCATAGCGGCACCCCATGGTGTTACCCCATAGTGTTACCCCACAGCGGCACCCCATGGTGTTACCCCATAGCGGCATCCCATGAAGCGCCCCATAGCATTACCCCATAGCGGCACCCCACAGCTGCACCCCATAGCGCACCCCATGGAGCGCCCCATAGTGGCACCCCATAGCGGCATCCCATAGGGCACCCCATGGAGCGCCCCATAGCATTACCCCATAGCGGCATCCCATGGAGCGCCCCACAGCAGCACCCCATAGCGGTACCCCATAGCAGCACCCCACAGCGGCATCCCATGGAGCGCCCCATAGCGGCACCCCATGGTGTTACCCCATAGTGTTACCCCACAGCGGCATCCCATGGTGTTACCACATAGCGGCATCCCATGAAGCGCCCCATAGCATTACCCCATAGCGGCACCCCATAGCGGCATCCCATGGGGCACCCCATAGCGGCACCCCATGGGGCATCCCATGGAGCGCCCCATAGCATTACCCCATAGCGGCACCCCATAGCGGCATCCCATGGGGCACCCCATGGAGCGCCCCATAGCATTACCCCATAGCGGCATCCCATGGAGCGCCCCACAGCAGCACCCCATAGCGGTACCCCATAGCGTTACCCCATAGAGCACCCCACAGCGTACCTCACAGCGTTGCCCTACAGGGCACCGCATAGCATCACCCCATAGGGCACCCCACAGCATCACCCCATGGGGCACCCCATAGCGTTACACCATAGCGCACCTCATAGGGCACCCCACAGTGTTACCCCATTGCGCTACCCTATAGCATACCCCATGGGGCACCCCATAGAGGATCCCATAGCATTACCCCATAGAGGACCCCATAAAGCACCCCATAAGGCACCCCACAGAGCACCCCATGAGGCACCCCACAGCATCACCCCATAGCGTTACCCCCATAGGGCACCCCCTAGCGTTACCCCATAGGGCACCCCATAGAGCATCCCACAGCGTAACCCCATAACCCCATAGCGCACCCCACAGCACCCCCTATAGAGTCACTCCACAGCATCACCCCATAGCGTAACCCCGTACTATAACCCCATAGCATCACACCATAGCGTCACCCCATAGCATCCCCCTATAGTGTCACCCCATAGCATCACCCCATAGCATCCCCCTATAGTGTCACCCCACAGCATCACCCCATAGCATCCTCCTCTAGTGTCACCCCATAGTGCCGCCCCATAGCATCCCCCCCATAGTGTCACTCACAGTGCCACCCCATAGCAGCACCCATAGCGGCACCCCATAGCGTCCTCCCACGGCCACCCAGGCCCCCTCCCTGACATGTAGCAATCCCTAAATTCAAAGGTCAGTGCCCCATAGCCCCCCATAGCTCCTATAGCTCCCATAGCCCCATAGCCCTCATAACCCCATAGCCTCCATAGCTCCTATAGCCCCCTATAACCCCATAGCCCCATAGCCCTCATAACCCCATAGCCTCCATAGCTCCTATAGCTCCCATAGCCCTCATAACCCCATAGCCTCCATAGCTCCTATAGCCCCCCATAACCCCATAGCTCTCATAGTCCCCATAATCCCATAGGCCCCACAGCTCCTATAGCTCCCGTAACCCCATAGCTCCCATAGGCCCCCATAACCCCATAGCCCCCATAGCTCTCATAGTCCCC
Organism: Pezoporus wallicus; assembly: GCF_028554395.1. Classification (NCBI taxonomy): domain Eukaryota; kingdom Metazoa; phylum Chordata; class Aves; order Psittaciformes; family Psittacidae; genus Pezoporus; species Pezoporus wallicus. The sequence goes on along the minus strand of NW_026635065.1, from coordinate 11,621 downwards.
ATAATCCCATAGCCCCCATAGCTCCTATAGATCCCATAACCCCCTAACTCCCATGGCCCCCCCAACCCCATAGCCTCCCCCAACCCCATAGCCCCCCATAGCTCCCCATAGCCTCATAGCTCCCATAACCTCCCTAACCCAGCAGACCCCCATAGCCCCACAGCCATAACTCCATAGCCCCCCATAGCCCCCCATAGGCCCCATAACCCCATAGCCCCCCTAGCTCCCATAGTCCTCCCTAACCCCATAGCTCCCATTACTCCCTATAGCCCCATAGCTCCCATAGCCTCCATAACCCTGTAGTCCCCCCATAGCCACATAACCCCCCATAGCCCCACAGCCATAACTCCACAGCCCCCCATAGGACCCCATAACCCTCCATAGGACCTCACAGCCCCCATAGCTCCCATAGCCCCATAGGGCCCCACAGGACACCATAACCCCCTATAGGATGCCATAACCCCCCACAGGACCCCATAACCTCCTATAGGACCTCATAGCAACTCATAGGACCCCATAGGACCCAATAACCCCCCATAGGACCCCATAACCTCCTATAGGACCTCATAGCCCCTCAAAGGACCCCATAGGAGCCCATAACTCCCCATAGGACCTCATAGCCACCATAGCTCCCATAGCCTCCATAACCCCATAGGGCCCCACAGGACCCCATAACCTCCACAGGACCCCATAACCTCCTATAGAACCTCATAGCCCCTCAAAGGACCCCATAGGAGCCCATAACTCCCCATAGGACCTCATAGCCACCATAGCTCCCATAGCCTCCATAACCCCATAGGGCCCCACAGGACCCCATTACACCATAAGACCCCATAACCTCCTATAGGACCTCATAGCCCCCTATAGGACCCCATAACCTTCTATAGGACCTCATAGCCCCCTATAGGACCCCATAACCTCCTATAGGACCTCATAGCCCCCCATAGGACCCCATAACCCCCTACAGGACCTCACAGCCACCCATAGGACCCCATAACCCCCTATAGGACCCCATAGCCCCCTATAGGACCCCATAACCCCCCACAGGACCCCATAACCCCCTATAGGACCTCATAACCTCCTATAGGACCTCATAGCCCCCTATAGGACCCCATAACCTCCTATAGGACCTCATACCCCCCTATAGGACCCCTTAACCTACTAGAGGACCTCATAGCCCCTCACAGGACCCCATAGGACCTCAAAGCCCCCCATAGGGCCCCACAAGACTCCATAGGGCCCCATAGCTCCCATAGCCTCCATAACCCCATAGGGCCCCATAGGACCCCATAGCCTCCATAACCCCATAGGGTCCCACAGGATCCCATAACCCCCTATAGGACCCCATAACCCCCTATAGGACCTCATAGGACCTCATAGCCCCCATAGCCTCCATAACCCCCTACAGGACGCCATAATGCACCATAGGACCTCATAGCTCCTCATAGGACCCCATAGCTCCCATAGCTCCCCACAGGACCCCATAGCTCCCCATAGGACCTCAAAACCCCCCATAGGGCCCCAAAACCCCCTACAGGACCCCATAACCCCCCATAGGACCTCATAGCCCCTCATAGGACCCCATAGCTCCCCACAGCTCCCCATAGGACCTCAGAGCACCCCATGGGGCCCCATAGGAGCCAATAGGACCCCATAACCCCCTATAGGACCCCATAACCCCCCATAAGACCTCATAGCCCCTCATAGGACCCCATAGCTCCCCACAGCTCCCCATAGGACCTCAGAGCCCCCCCATGGGGCCCCATAGGAGCCAAGAGGACCCCATAACCCCCTATAGGACCCCATAACCCCCCATAGGACCTCATAGCCCCCATAGCTCTCATAGCCTCCATAACCCCATAGGGCCTCACAGGACCCCATTACCACCATAGGACCCCATAACCCCCTATAGGACCCCATAACCTCCTACAGGACCTCATAGCCCCCCATAACCCCCTATAGGACCTCATAATGCCCCATAGGACCACATAGCCCCCATGGGACCCCATAACCCCCTACAGGACCTCATAGCCCCCATAGGACCCCATAACCTCCTATAGGACCTCACAGCCCCTCATAGGACCCCATAGCTCCCCATAGGACCCCATAACCCCCCAAAGGACCTCATAGCCCCCATAGCTCCCATAGCCTCCATAACCCCATAGGCCCCCACAGGACCCCGTAACCCCCTATAGGACCCCACAGCCCCCCATAACCTTCTATAGGACCTCATAGCCCCTCATAGGACCCCATAACCCCCATAGGACCTCATAGCCCCCATAACTCCCATAGCCTCCATAACCCCATAGGGCCCCATAGCCCCCCATAACCTCCTATAGGACCTCATAGCCCCCTACAGGACCCCATAACCCCCTATAGGACCCCACAGCCCCCCACAACCTTCTATAGGACCTCATAGCCCCTCATAGGACCCCATAGGAGCCCATAACCCCCCATAGGACCTCATAGCCCCCATAGCTCCCATAGCCTCCATAACCCCATAGGGCCCCATAGCCCCCCATAACCTCCTATAGGACCTCATAGCCCGCTACAGGACCCCATAACCTCCTATAGGACCTCATAGCCCCTCACAGGACCCCATAGCTCCCCATAGGAGCTCAGAGCCCCCCATAGGGCCCCATAAGACCCCATAGCTCCCATAGGACCCCATAGCTCCCATAGCCTCCATAACCCCATAGGGCCCCATAGGACCCCATAGCCTCCATAACCCCATAGGGCCCCACAGGACCCCATAACCCCCTATAGGACCTCATAGGACCTCATAGCCCCCATAGCCTCCATAACCCCCTACAGGACCCCATAATGCCCCATAGGACCTCATAGCCCCTCATAGGACCCCATAGCTCCCATAGCTCCCCACAGGACCCCATAGCTCCCCACAGGACCCCATAGCTCCCCATAGGACCCCATAGGACTTCAGAGACCCCCACAGGACCTCATAGCCCCCACAGCCTCCATAACCCCATAGGGCCCCATAGCCCCCCATAACCTCCTATAGGACCCCGTAACCCCCCATAGCGCCCCACAGAACCCCCCCGGACCTTTGACTCGCTCCCTTCCCCTCCGTCTCCCTCCATGGCCCCTCCGGGTCAAGGCCGCACCCGCAGTGGGGCGGAGGCGGAGTCAGAGGCGGGCCCGCCACATCCGGGTCTCATCGGGCCGGGCCTAACGGAGGCCGCCATCTTCCTTCCGGCACCGGAAGCCGCCATCGGAGCTTCCCCGACGAGAAATGGGGGTCGGGACCGGTACCGGAGCTTCCCCCGGAGCTGATGGGACCCGAGCGGGCCGAGAGGAACCGAGCTGGGCGGGCGGATGGCGGCGGATAGCGGCGGATGGCGGCGGCCATGGAGCCCGGCCCCGCAATGACCATAGGAAAAGGGATAAAAAGCCCCAAAATCGCGCGATTTCAACCCAAAACCGTGCCCCCCCCTTCCTCTCTCCGCAATGACCATAGGAAAAGGGATAAAAAGCCCCAAAATCGCGCGATTTCAACCCAAAACCGTGCCCCCCCCTTCCCTCCGCAATGACCATAGGAAAAGGGATAAAAAGCCCCAAAATCGCGCGCCCCCCCGCCGCCGTGCCCCCCCCCCCCCCCCCCGCAATGACCATAGGAAAAGGGATAAAAAGCCCCAAAATCGCGCGATTTCAACCCAAAACCGTGTCCCCCCCCCCCATGACTCGAGGCCTCCCAAAGCTCAACGGTCACTTTATAAAAAGGGGGGGCCCCGGGGGGGGGGGGGGAGGGGCCCCCGATATGGACACTATGTACAGGGGGGGGAGGGGATGTACAGAGCGCGGGGGGGCGGGGCCTCCGCTAAGCCCCGCCCCCAACCCCCACTCCCCCCACCCCGGGTTTCTACAAGAAACAGCCGAGAGGAAAGGGGGGTGGGGGGGTGGGGGTTGTGACGTCACGGTGATGACATCACAGGGGGTGTTGGTGAGGTCACGGGGGTGGCCAGAGGTCAATGGAGGTGGTCATAAGTCAATGGTGGTGGGCAACGCAACCCAATGAGGGTGGCCATGGGTCAACGGCGGTGGCCATGGGTCGATGGAGGGGGCCATGGGTCAATGGAGGTGGCCACAGGTCAATGGGGGTGGCCACAAGTCAATGGAGGTGGCCACAGGTCAATGGAGGTGGCCATAGGTCAATGGAGGTGGCCATCTCAACCCAACCATGGTGGCCACAGGTCATTGGAGGTGGTCACAGGTCAATGGAGGTGGCCACAAGTCAACAGAGGTGGCCACCTCAACCCAACGATGGTGGCCACAGGTCAATGGGGGTGGCCATAGGTCAATGGAGGTGGCCACCTCAACCCAACGCTGGTGGCCACAGGTCAATGGGGGTGGCCATAGGTCAATGGAGGTGGCCACCTCAACCCAACCATGGTGGCCACAGGTCATTGGGGGTGGTCACAGGTCAATGGAGGTGGCCACAAGTCAATGGAGGTGGCCACAATTCAACAGAGGTGGCCATCTCAACCCAACGATGGTGGCCACAGGTCAATGGGGGTGGCCACAGGTCAATGGAGGTGGCCATAGGTCAATGGAGGTGGCCATCTCAACCCAACCATGGTGGCCACAGGTCATTGGAGGTGGTCACAGGTTAATGGAGGTGGACACAAGTCAATGGAGGTGGCCACAAGTCAACAGAGGTGGCCACCTCAACCCAACGATGGTGGCCACAGGTCAATGGGGGTGGCCACAGGTCAATGGGGGTGGCCATAGGTCAATGGAGGTGGCCATCTCAACCCAACCATGGTGGCTACAGGTCATTGGAGGTGGTCACAGGTTAATGGATGTGGACACAAGTCAATGGAGGTGGCCACAATTCAACAGAGGTGGCCACCTCAACCCAACGATGGTGGCCACAGGTCAATGGGGGTGGCCACAAGTCAATGGAGGTGGCCATAGGTCAATGGAGGTGGCCATCTCAACCCAACCATGGTGGCTACAGGTCATTGGAGGTGGTCACAGGTCAATGGAGGTGGACACAAGTCAATGGAGGTGGCCACAATTCAACAGAGGTGGCCATCTCAACCCAACGATGGTGGCCACAGGTCAATGGGGGTGGCCACAAGTCAATGGAGGTGGCTATAGGTCAATGGAGGTGGCCACCTCAACCCAACCATGGTGGCTACAGGTCATTGGAGGTGGTCACAGGTCAATGGAGGTGGCCACAAGTCAATGGAGGTGGCCACAATTCAACAGAGGTGGCCATCTCAACCCAACGATGGTGGCCACAGGTCAATGGGGGTGGCCACAAGTCAATGGAGATGGCCACGAGTCAATGGAGATGGCCACAAGTCAACAGAGGTGGCCACCTCAACCCAACAATGGTGGCCACAAGTCAATGGAGGTGGCCACGAGTCAACAGAGGTGGCCACGGGTCAATGGAGGTGGCCCCCTCAACCAAACCATGGTGTCCACAGGTCAATGGAGGTGGCCACAAGTCAACAGAGGTGGCCACCTCAAGCCAACCATGGTGGCCACGGGTCAATGGAGGTGGCCACAAGTCAATGGAGGTGGCCACGGGTCAATGGTGGTGGTGGCCACAAGTAAATGAAGGTGACCACAGCTCAATGGAGGTGACCACCTCAACCCAACCATGGTGGCCACAAGTCAATGGAGATGACGACAAGTCAACAGAGATGGCAACAAGTCAATGACAGTGACCATGGGTCAACGGAGGTGGCCACCTCAACCCAACCATGGTGGCCACAAGTCAATAGAGATGACCACAAGTCAATGGAGGTGACCACAAGTCAATGGAGGTGCCCACAAGTCAACAGAGTTGGTTACAAGTCAACGGAGGTGGCCACCTCAACCGAACCATGGTGGCCACAAGTCAACAGACATGACCACAAGTCAACAGAGATGGCCACAAATCAATGAACGTGACCATGGGTCAATGGAGGTGGCCACCTCAACCCAACCATGGTGGCCCCAAGTCAATAGAGATGACCACAAGTCAATGGAGGTGGCCACAAGTTAATGGAGGTGGCCACAAGTCAACAGAGTTGGTTACAAGTCAACGGAGGTGGCCACCTCAACCCAACCATGGTGGCCACAAGTCAATAGAGATGACCACAAGTCAACAGAGATGGCCACAAGTCAATGAAGGCGACCATGGGTCAACGGAGGTGACCACCTCAACCCAACCATGGTGGCCACAAGTCAATAGAGATGACCACAAGTCAATGGAGGTGGCCACAAGTTAATGGAGGTGGCCACAAGTCAACAGAGGTGACCACAAGTCAACAGTTGGTTACAAGTCAACGGAGGTGGCCACCTCAACCGAACCATGGTGGCCACAAGTCAATAGAGATGACCACAAGTCAACAGAGATGGCCACAAGTCAATGAAGGCGACCATGGGTCAACGGAGGTGACCACCTCAACCCAACCATGGTGGCCACAAGTCAATAGAGATGACCACAAGTCAATGAAGGTGACCCCAAGTCAACAGAGGTGGCCACACGTCAACAGAGGTGACCCCAAGTCAACAGAGGTGGCCACAAGTCAACGACGTTGACCACAGTTCAACGACGGCGACCACCTCAACCCAACCATGGTGGCCACAAGTCAATAGCGATGACCACAACTCAATAGAGATGACCACAAGTCAATAGAGATGACCACAAGTCAATGGAGGTGACCACAAGTCAATGGAGGTGGCCCCAAGTCAACGGAGGTGGCCACAAGTCAACGACGTTGACCACAGTTCAACGACGGCGACCACCTCAACCCAACCATGGTGGCCACAAGTCAACAGCGATGACCACAACTCAATAGAGATGACCACAAGTCAATGGAGGTGACCACAAGTCAATGGAGGTGGCCCCAAGTCAACAGAGGTGGCCACAAGTCAACGACGTTGACCATGGTTCAACGACGGCGACCACCTCAACCCAACCATGGTGGCCACAAGTCAATAGAGATGACCACAAGTCAATGGAGGTGGCCCCAAGTCAACAGTGACCCCAAGTCAACGACGTTGACCACGGTTTAACGACGGCGACCACCTCAACCCAACCATGGTGGCCACAAGTCAATAGCGATGACCACAAGTCAACGGAGGTGACCCCAAGTCAACAGAGGTGACCCCAAGTCAACAGAGGTGGCCCCAAGTCAACGACATTGACCACGGTTCAACGACGGCGACCACCTCAACCCAACCATGGTGGCCACAAGTCAATAGCGATGACCACAAGTCAATGGTGACCCCAAGTCAATGGAGGTGACCCCAAGTCAACAGAGGTGACCCCAAGTCAACAGAGATGACCCCAAGTCAACGACATTGACCACGGTTCAACGACGGCGACCACCTCAACCCAACCGCGCTTGCCACAACTCAACGGCGATGCCCTCCTCGCCCCTTTCCATGGCCTCCCCCCCACCTCTCGCCCCCCCAAGTCCCCCAAGCCCCAAGCCCGCCCCATGGGTCTCAGTTGAGGCTCCCCCGGCAGCTCTCGGTGCGGCACAGGCAGGGGATCTTGGTGTCCTCGATGGGGAACTTGTAGTCGTAGGTGATCTCCTCGTTGACCCCAATGGGCTGCTTGGAGTAGATGACGATCTTCTTCTGCGCCTCGATGGTGATCACCTTGGCGTAGCAATTGGGCTGCAATAAGGTGGGGGGGGGGGGTTAATGTGGGGCAGGGGACGGAGGGGGCGGCTATGGGGCGGGCGGTGGGGCAGCTCACGGTGCAGCAGTGGTTGATGAAGCGCGCCAGGTTGCCGCACTTGGTGGCGTCGATGATGGTGTCGTGGTCGACGCGGAAGAGGTAACTGCTGCCGATGCCCGCCTGCGCGTAGCGCTTCTCCCGCATGTCGGCCACCACCTTGGGGGGGGGGGGGTTAGGGGTCAAGGGAGGGGCCCATGGGGGGTTCTATGGGGCAGTTGGGGGGCAATGGGGGGGACTTGGGGGGGGTTGGAGGTCAATGGAGGTGGTTGGGGGTCTCAATGGGGCAGTTGGGGGGCAATGGAGGTCAATGGAGGTGGTTGGGGGTCTCAATGGGGGGGTTGGATGTCAATGTGGTTTGGGGGCAATGGAGGGGGGGCTTTGGGGGGGTTGGAGGTCAATGGAGGTGGTTGGGGGTCTCAGTTGGGGGGCAATGGGGGAGACTTAGGGGGGGGTTGGGGGTCAATGGAGGTGGTTAGGGGTCAAGGGAGGGGCCCATGGGGGGTTCTATGGGGCAGTTGGGGGGCAATGGAGGGGACTTGGGGGGGGTTGGATGTCAATGGAGGTGGTTGGGGGGCTCAATGGGGCAGTTGGGGGGCAATGGAGGGGACTTGGGGGGGTTGGGGGTCTCTATGGGCTGGTTGGGGGGCAATAAAGGGGACTTGGGGGGGTTGGGGGGAATGGGCTGGTTTGGGGTCAAGGGAGGGGACTTAGGGGGTGGTTGGAGGTCAATGGAGGTAGTTGGGGGGCTCTATGGGGCAGTTGGGGGGCAATGGGGGGGACTTAGGGGGTGGTTGGGGGTCAATGGAGGTGGTTGGGGGTCAAGGGAGGGGCCCATGGGGGGTTCTATGGGGCAGTTGGGGGGCAATGGGGGGGACTTGGGGGGTGTTGGAGGTCAATGGAGGTGGTTGGGGGTCTCAAAGGGGCAGTTGGGGGGCAATGGAGGGGACTTGGGGGGGGTTGGGGGTCTCTATGGGCTGGTTGGGGGGCAATAAAGGGGACTTGGGGGGGTTGGGGGGCTCAATGGGCTGGTTCGGGGTCAATGGAGGGGACTTAGGGGGTGGTTGGAGGTCAATGGAGGTGGTTGGGGGTCTCAATGGGGCAGTTGGGGGGCAATGGGGGGGACTTGGGGGGGGTTGGAGGTCAATGGAGGTGGTTGGGGGCTCAATGGGGCAGTTGGGGGGCAATGGGGGGGACTTAGGGGGTGGTTGGGGGTCAATGGAGGTGGTTGGGGGTCAAGGGAGGGGCCCATGGGGGGTTCTATGGGGCAGTTGGGGGGCAATGGAGGGAACTTAGGGGGTGGTTGGGGGTCTCAATGGGGCAGTTGGGGGGCAATGGAGGGAACTTAGGGGGTGGTTGGGGGTCTCAATGGGGCAGTTGGGGGGCAATGGAGGGGACTTAGGGGGTGGTTGGGGGTCTCAATGGGGCAGTTGGGGGGCAATGGGGGGAACTTAGGGGGTGGTTGGGGGTCTCAATGGGGCAGTTGGGGGGCAATGGAGGGGACTTAGGGGGTGGTTGGGGGTATCCATGGGTTGGTTGGGGGTCAATGGAGGTGGATGGGTGTCAATGGAGGTGCCCATGGGGTGGCTGGGGGTCTCTATGGAGCAGTTGGGGGTCAATGGAGGGGACTTAGGGGGTGGTTGGGGGTCAATGAAGGGGACGTATGGGCTGGTTGGGGGTCTCTCTGGGGCAGTGTGGGTCACTCTGGGGCAGTGTAGGCCTCTATGGGGTGCTGTGAGTCTCTATGGATCAGCTGTGGGTTGCTATGGGGCAGCCGTGGGTGTCTCTGGGGCAGCTGTGGGTCTCTATGGGGCAGCTATGGGTCTCAATGGGGTGGCTATATGGGGCAGCTGTGGATTGCTATGGGGCAGCTATGGGTCTCTATGGGGCAGCTATGTGTCTCTATGGGGCAGATGTGGATCTCTATGGAGCAGCTGTGGGTCTCTATGGGGCAGCTATGGGTCTCTATGGATCAGCTGTGGGTGTCTAAGGGGTGGCTATGGGTCTCTCTGGGGCAGCTATGGGTCTCTATGGGGCAGTTGTGGGTCTCTGTGGGGCAGCTATGGGTCTCTATGGGGCAGCTATGGGTCTCTGTGGGACAGCTATGGGTCTCTGTAGGGCAGCTATGGGTCTCTGTGGGACAGCTATGGGTCTCTGTGGGGCAGCTATGGGTCTCTGTGGGGCCGCTAGGGGTCTCTATGGGACAGCTATGGGTCTCTGTGGGGCAGCTATGGGTCTCTGTGGGGCAGCTATGGGTCTCTATGGGGTGGCTATATGGGGCAGCTGTGGATTGCTATGGGGCAGCTATGGGTCTCTATGGGGCAGCTATGGGTCTCTGTGGGACAGCTATGGGTCTCTGTGGGGCAGCTATGGGTCTCTATGGGGCAGCTATGGGTCTCTATGGAGCAGCTATGGGTCTCTGTGGGGCAGCTATGGGTCTCTGTGGGGCAGCTATGGGTCTCTATGGGGCAGCTATGGGTCTCTATGGAGCAGCTATGGGTCTCTGTGGGACAGCTATGGGTCTCTGTGGGGCAGCTATGGGTCTCTATGGGGCAGCTATGGGTCTCTATGGATCAGCTATGGGTCTCTCTGGGGCAGCTATGGGTCTCTATGGGACAGCTATGGGTCTCTGTGGGACAGCTATGGGTCTCTGTGGGGCAGCTATGGGTCTCTGTGGGATAGCTATGGGTCTCTGTGGGGCAGCTATGGGTCTCTATGGGGCAGCTATGGGTCTCTATGGATCAGCTATGGGTCTCTCTGGGGCAGCTATGGGTCTCTGTGGGGCAGCTATGGGTCTCTATGGGACAGCTATGGGTCTCTGTGGGGCAGCTATGGGTCTCTGTGGGGCAGCTATGGGTCTCTATGGATCAGCTATGGGTCTCTGTGGGGCAGCTATGGGTCTCTATGGGGCAGCTATGGGTCTCTATGGGGCAGCTATGGGTCTCTGTGGGGCAGCTATGGGTCGCCGTGGGTCTCACCTGCCGGATGTTCTGCCCCACATACTCGATGACCATCTCATCGGCGGCGATGGGCTCCATGGCGAAGAGCCCCCACTCATGGATGCGGCTGCGGCCGAAGCGGAGGCGCTTCTTCCGGAACTGGGAACGGGATAACGGGAATAACGGGAATAACGGGAATGAGAACGGGGATGAGAACGGGGATAACGGGAATGGGATAACGGGATAACGGGAATAACAGGAATGAGAACGGGGATAACGGGAATAACAGGAATGAGAACGGGATAACGGGAATGGGATAACGGGATAACGGGAATAACGGGAATGAGAACGGGATAACGGGGATGAGAGCGGGGATAATGGGATAACGGGAACAGGAATAACGGGATAATGGGAATGGGGATAACGGGATAACGGGAACGGGGATAACGGGAACGGGAACAGGATAACGGGGATGAGAATGGGGATAACGGGAACGGGGATAACAGGAACGGGATAACGGGACCAACAGGAACGGGGATAACGGGAACGGGAGTAACGGGATAACGGGAACGGGAATAACGGGATAATGGGAACAAGAACAGGGATAACGGGAATGGGATAACGGGAATAACGGGATAATGGGAACGGGAATGAGAACAGGGATAACGGGATAACGGGAATGGGATAACGGGGATGAGAACGGTGATAACGGGAACGGGGATAACAGGGATAACGGGAACGGGAATAACGGGATAACGGGAACGGGAATAACGGGAACGGGAATAACGGGATAATGGGAACGGGAATGAGAACAGGGATAACGGGATAACGGGAACGGGATAACGGGAACAAGAATGGGGATAACGGGAACGGGGATAACGGGAAAACGGGAACTGGGATAACGGGAACAGGAATAACGGGAATAGGAAAGGGGATAACGGGGATGAGAAAGGGGATAACGGGAACGGGGATAACGGGAATGG
>NW_026635064.1:0-15015 GCF_028554395.1 Pezoporus wallicus | reverse complement strand
AGTGTTTTGGAGCTTCACCCCTGAACAAGTGTTGAATATGGAAAAAATAGTAATTCTTTTGGGAAAAGTATGCTGTCATCCTGGTAATTCCAGAGAGGTACAAATCACCACAACGTGCTGGAACCTGGCCCATGTCTTACTAATATTGCAATGATCCACTGATCACACTGATCTAATAGGAAATCCCAGTCTTCCAGGAAACTTGGAAGTGATCATGGGCTGGCCAGAAGGAGGAGATAATAAATGCTGAAGAGTCTCCACTGTAATAAATTACCAGAAAGTGAAAAGCAATATGCATTTTACTGATAGGTCCTGTGGTACTGTGGGAAAGCATCAGAGATGGAAGGCAGCTGTATGGAGTCCCCTATGACAAGTTGCAGAAAATCCTGAAGGAGAAGGTGAGTGAGTCAGTTTGCAGAGGTGAAAGCCATCCAGCTGGCCTTAGACATTGCTGAACAAGAAAAATGGCCAGCACTTTATACTGACTCATGAATGGTGGCAAGTGCCCCGTGGGGGTGGTACAGCAATGGAAGCATTGCAGCTAGCAATGCAGAGGGAAACCTATCTGGGCTGCTGCACTGTGGAAAGATATCACTGCTCGGGTGCAGAACCTGGTGTTGAAAGAACACCATGTAGATGCTCATGTCCCCAGGAGATGGTCCACTAAGGAACACCAGAACAACCAACAAGTGGATAAAGCTGCTAAGATTGAAGTGGCTCAGATGAACTCTAGATTGGCAACATAAGGGTGAATTATTTTTAGCCTGGTGGGCCCATGACACTTCAGGCCATCAGGGCAGAGATGCAACAAATGGATGGGTTCATGATTTAGGTGGGGACTGAACAATAGACAATATCACACAGGTTATTCATGAATGTGAAACACATGCTGCAATTAAGCAAGCTAAATGGTTAAAGCCTCTCTAGTATGGAGGATGATGGCTGAAGTGCAAATATGGGGAGGCCTGGCAGATTGACTATATCACACTCCCACCAACCCGCCATGTGCCTGCGATGGTGGAAGCAACCACCGAGTGCCAAGAAACTTATGCTGTGCTCCACACCATGGCCAGAAACTCTCTTATGGGCCTTGAGAAACAAGTCTTATGGGGAAATGGCACCCCAGAAACAATCGAGTCAGACAACAGGACTCATTTCCAGAACAACCTTTTAGACACTTGGGCCAAAGAGGATTTCGTTAAGTGGGTATATCACACCCCCTACCATGCACTAGCCACTGGGAAAACTGAACCATACACTGGACTGTTAAAAACTACACTGAGATCAATGGGTGTTGGGACTTTCAAACACAGGGATACATATTTTGCAAAAACCACCTGGTTAGTCAACATTAGAGGATCTGGTAACAGGGCTGTCCCAGACCAATGAAAACTTTTTGTAGTCTAGAGGGGGATAAAGTTCCTGTAGTGCACATAAAGAATATTCCTTTCTGTCTCTTTATTTCCTTTCAAACTTTTTTTTTTCTCTTTTTTTTTTTTTTTTTGTCTTCCCCGCTTCTCCTCTGCATTCCACTGGGGTCCTGGGGGTGAGCAAGCAGCTCTTTGGTACTCTAGCTGCCAACTGGGCTTAAACAGTTAAATGCAGTTCTCTCAGTAAACAAGTAAATGCTTTTTTTGTACTTGTACTTAATTGTAGCTTCAGTAATACAAGGTTAATTCCTTTTCTATGGCAGAGTGGTCATTTCTTTTCTGTCCTTGTGGGTTACGATAAATGAAAACAATTTCTTACAACTTACTTTCATGTGATACCTATCCACGGCATTCAAGAACACTGTTGGAGTATTGCTGTTTGATATTTTTGAAATATCTGAGCTTATTGTCAGTTTCAATTGTTTTGATGCTTTTCAAATTTTATAGTTTGGGTTTTTCTTAACTCCCCTGTATATCTGCAAAGCTTGTTTTCCATGGTTGCATGTGCTTATTCGTGTTTAGAAGTTTCATGTTTTTAACACCTTTTTTCTTTCTCTAATTCTTTTCATTCAATAAAATGGTTATACTGGTAAATTCAGCTATTCTGATATTGATTAGGAATAATATATGAAATTTTGAATTACTGCTGTAACTTCATCTCAGCCAAAACCAATGCAGTTACTTTAGGGAAGAGATGTCATAATGCATTTATGAAAAAGAATTACTCTGTTGATCAGTTGTGGAGTAACTCTCCAGTTCATAGAACCATGGAATAGTTACGGTCAGAAAGGACCTTAAGATTATCCAGGTCCAAACCCCCTGCCACGGGCAGGGACACATCTCACTAAACCATGTTACCCAAGACTCTGTCCAACCTGGCCTTGAACACCACCAGGGATGGAGCATTCACAACTTCCCTGGGAAACCCATTCCAGTGTCTCACCACCCTAACAGGAAAGAACTTCCTCCTTATATCCAGTCTAAACTTCCCCTGTTTAAGTTTGAACCCATTAACCCTTGCCCTATCATTACAGTCCCTAATGAAGAGTCCCTCCCCAGCATCCTTATAGGCCCCCTTCAGATACTGGAAGGCTGCTATGAGGTCTCCACACAGCTTCTCTTTTCGAGAATGAACAGCCCCAACTTTCTCAGCCTGCCCTCATAGAGGAGGTGCTCCAGTCCCCTGATCATCCTCATGGCCCTCCTCTGAACTTGCTCCAACAGCTTCAAGTCCTTCTTATGTTGAGGACACCAGAACTGTACACAATACTCCAAGTAAGGCCTAACTAAAGCAGAGCAGAAGGACAGAATCGCCTCCTTCAACCTGGTCACGGTCCTTTTGATGCAGCCCAGGATACGGTTGGCTTTCTGGGCTGCGAGCGCACACTCCCAGTTCATGTTCATTTTCTCACCAACCAACACCCCCAAGTCCTTCTCCACAGGGCTGCTCTGAATCTCTTCTCTGCCCAATCTGTAGGTGTGCCTGGGATTGCTCTGACCCACGTTTAAGACCTTGTGCTTTGTTTGGTTGAATTTCATGATGTTGGCGCTGGCCCACCTCTCACGCGTGTCAAGGTCTCTCTGGATAGTATTCCTTCCCTCCAGTGTATCAACCGAACCAAACAGCTTGGCGTCATCAGCAAACTTGCTGAGGGCACACTCAATCCCGCTGTCCATGTCAGCGACAAAGATGTTGAACAAGACCGGTCCCAACACAGATCCCTGAGTGACACCAATCGTTACTGGTGTCCAGCTGGACACTGAGACATTGACCACAACTCTTTACATGCGGCCATCCAGCCAATTCCTTATTCTGTGAGTGGTACATCTGTCATATCCATTCCTCTCTGGTTTAGAGACAAGGATGTCATGTGGGACAGTGTCGAACGCTTTACAGAAGTCCAAGTAGATGGCGTCAAATGCTCTACCTCTGTCCATCAGTTCTGTAGCCCCATCATAGAAGGCCACCAAATAGGTCAGGCAGGATTTCCCCTTAGTGAAGCCATGCTGGCTGTCACCAACCACCTTGTTGTTTCTCATGTGCCTTAGCATGCCTTCCAGGAGAATCTGCTCCAAGATTTTGCCAGGCACGGAGGTGAAATTGACTGGCCTGTAGTTTCCTGGGTCTTCTATTTTTCCCTTCATGAAAATGGGGCTATATTACCCTTTTTCCATTCATCAGGAACTTCATCTGACTGCCATGATTTTTCAAAAATGAGGGACAGTGGCTTAGCAACTCCATTCACCAAGTCCTTCAGGACCCACGGATGGATTTCATCAGCTCCCATGGATTTGTGCACGTTCAGGTTCTTAAGATGGTCTTGAACCTGATTCTCTCCTACAGTGGGCCTAAGGTCCTCATTCTCACAGTCCCCGCATCTGCCTTCCAAATCTTGGGCAGTGTGGTCAGAACTATTCCCAGTGAAGACTGAGTCAAAGAAGTCATTGAGAACCTCAGCCTTCTCCAAATCCAGGGTAGCCAGTTCTCCTGATACCTTCCGGAGGGGGCCCATGTTGTCCCTAGTTTGTCTTTTATTTGCAGTGTACCTATAGAATCCCTTCCTGTTATCTTTCACATCCCCTGCTAGATTTAATTCTAACTGGGCCTTAGCTTTTCTGACCTGGTCCCTAGCTTTCCAGGCAACATCCCTGTATTCTTCCCAGGCAACATCCCTGTATTCTTCCCAGGCTGCCTATCCTTGCTTCCACCTTTTATAAGCCTCTTTTTCCCCTCGAAATTTCCTCAGCTGCTCCTTATCCATCCAAGGAGGTCTCTTGGCCCTCCTGCTGCATTTCCTTCTAGTAGTGCTCCATTTCTGCAACACTCCTGAGCTTGGAGCAGGTGATTCTTGAGTACTGATTTATAGAACCTCTCAAGAACTGGGCAACAGAGTTTTAAGTTGACAAGCAGGTATTCTTTATTGCAGCGCCGAGAGACACCCAGGATAGCTCCTCCTAGCATGTCTCTGCTGAGTGCTAAACAAGCTGTCCTTATATAGTCATTAAGCATACATATTCATTACATACAAGCATATTCATGAGGTTACTTAAGTATTACATCATTCTTCTAGAAAGTTTCTCCCACATGTGTACAAAAATGTGGTAGTGGGCTTTGGGGGTCATTTACTTCTTCCAGCAATCTTCATCACTTAGCTGTTCCTTGAACTTTTCTCCTGGCAGTCTTTGAAGCATGTGCAGTAGATAAATGCTTATGCCATCTTAATTAGTTTAGCAACACCACTGACGTAATTGAATGATTTCTCCCCATCCTTCTACTTATCAGTTAACTCAGCCACAACCCATCCTGAACATTTGCTAATTTCTGATAATCTTTATCTACACATCATGTTTTGATCTACCATAAATTTTGGACGTTCTGTTTTGCTTACAATAAATATTGTAGGTTATGAGGTCCTAGAACTACATTAACTAAGGTCATTTATCTTATACAAGGATGACCACTAAGCAGAACTAAATTTACTTACTTATAATTGATGATATTTCATCCTATATTTCTCTATTTCAATATCAAACAGCAGTCTTAGGCCCCCCTGCCCTGTAGGGCTATATCCCATGAAACCTTACTAAGCAGGCTCCTGAAGAGGCCAAAGTCTGATCTCTTGAAGTCCAGGGCAGTGAGCTTGCTGCATGATCTTCTCACTGTCCTGAAGATCTTGAATTCGACCATCTCATGATTGCTACAACCAAGGCTGCCCTGGAGTGTCACATTTCCGATGAGCCCTTCCCTGTTGATGAGCACGAGGTCAAGCATGGCACCTCTCCTTGTCGGCTCCTCTATTACTTGCAGAAGGAAGTTGTCTTCCACACAATCGAGGAACCTCCTGGATTGCTTGTGCTGAGCTGTACCATCACTCCAAGAGATGTCAGGGTGGTTGAAGTCCCCCCATGAGAACAAGGGCCTGTGAGCGTGAGGCTGCTCCTATCTGTCTATAGAGCACTTCATCCACAGAGTCCTCCTGATCAGGCAGTCTGTAACAGATCCCCACTGTAATGTCCCCCATCGCTATTCTCCCTTTAACCTTGACCCACAAACTCTCTGTTGACTGATCACCTGTCCCCTGACTGAGTTCCATACTTTCCAGCCTATCCCTAACATAAATAGCAACTCCCCCTCCTCGTCTGCTGGGCCTGTGTTTTCTAAAGAGCCTATAACCTTCCATTCCAGCACTTCAATCATAGGAGCCATCCCACCATGTTTCTGTGATGCCAATGATATCATATCCCTGTAGGAATGCACATGTCTCTAATTCCTCTTGTTTGTTCCCCATTGTCCCGGCTGTTTGTATAGAGGCATCTGAGCCATGTTCCAAATAACCAAACCCCTGACTATGGCACCACTGTTCTAACCATTTATTAACCTGGCAAATCCACCTAGCCTTTTTAAGGTCCTCCCCTTTTACCTGAAGTATTGATAATAAAAAAAAAATCCAAACTCCAGAGACCCTAACCACCTCTCCCAGGGCTCTGTAGTCCTTCTTTATGATCCCCAGGCTATTACTATCATTATTCCTAGCACCACAAAGAGTTTTTTTAGCAGCAGTAAGAAAATTGATCATGGTTTTGCCAAACGTGTATGCAGTTGGGATGTTTTATAATTCAGTGCTTATTTTAAAATCTTATTACTTATTTTCCATATATTTTGTGGCCTCTGTCCCACATAAAGTTAGAAACAGACTTGTTCCAACTACCATATAAGTGCATATACCAAAATGTTTGGATGATGCCATAGTGGGTGAATATCAGTGTAGATTTGTTCCCCCATGTGGTTTATTTTGTCCTGTTGGTCATATCTTTTAATCTTTCTGTACTTTCTCAGATACAGAGTTGCTTTCAGCATTCAAAGTACCTTTGTGGTGTAATCCGTACAGTGATTATATTTTACAAGTTTTTCCAAAACAATTGTGTACATGGTCTTGATGGAAGAAAGAGACTTCTTGTAGGTGACAAGAGTCCTAAACAGTGCTCTTTGAATCAAAAAAATTGTTGATAATTTCAACAAGAAATGAGAAGTAGCTAAAGCTTTTAATGGTAGTCTTCTGAAAGGCAGAAGGGAAGGCCTCGCTCCCTGCTTCCCCCATAGCTTGTCCTTGATTTGAATTAAAAATGTTATCTGACTTTTTTGCTGCATATCTAGGTCTGCTTCACACACACGCATACACGTACACATATTGCTTTCTCTGTAATGGTTACTGAAGTCATTGGCCTAGAAAACTCAGGAATGTGATCTAAGTTGTATACAGAAGAGAGAGCACAGTCCACCTGTGATTTTCTGCTGATAAAAAATATGCTGTCCACTATGGATCTACCATAAGTGGATGAAGGGGTCTAATGCGTTGGTATAGGGTGGTGTTTCTTCACCTAGAAGTTACTCAAAATAGGCTTGCAAGGATTTTTTACTTTTGCACCTCAGGAAAGCTTTTTATGCCAGAGCCAGAAATATATGTGGAAATGTTTAGTCCCCTTTGGCTTTTGGAGCTAACCTCAGCATATGCATGAGTCTTTGCAGGACAAGGAGACATTTTGAAAAGGTCTCTGAGTATTGGTGAGCCAGATAGACATCTCTTTAGCAAGGTTTAGTGCTTATTTAATATAGTGTATTATTTAATTCCCAAATCATAAGAAATCAAATTAATAATAAAGAAGAAGTTCTTTACTGTGAGGGTGGTGAGGCACTGGAACAGGCTGCCCAAAGAAGTGGTAAATGCTCCATCCCTGGCAGTGTTCAAGGCCAGGTTGGAAAGAACCTTAGGCGACATGGTCTAGGGTGAGGTGTCCCTGCCCATGGCAGGGAGGTTGGAACTAGATGATCTTAAGGTCCTTTCCAACCCTAACCATTCTACGATTCTGAGATTCTATGTGCATACCTTGATGTATCTGAGTTGGTACTGGGAAACTAAATAACAGCAGGAAGGATTAGAGAAACATAGGAATTTTTTGTAGTATTTGCTTCAGATATTGGATAGCTAACTTAGGAAGCATGCAGAAGAAAGAAGCCCATTTCATTAGCTTTTTGGCAAGTATCCGTTGCAAATAAAGGCTGTTTTTTCTTGGCTTGTTTTGTACGAGGACTCCTTTTCAGTGGCTACTGAATAGTGCCACAATCTCAAAGTATGATTACGTGGCTTCAGAGCAAGTAATCCAATCAATTTTTTTTACATGTTTCAAGTAGGTGGATTTGACTTCATAAGAGCTAGAAAATACAGGCAGGTAACTTTAGACATCCATCTTTGAAGATCTGTGTCTTCTTCACTAAGGAGATGATCCTTCTTGAGAGGAGCCTGTTAGGTTCCACTGAAGGTGATGGCTCAGTCTGAGGAGTTAATGCTTTGGTTGTGAAAGTTGTCCTGTTTGCAGTGAAATGTTCTCTGACAAATGTGTCTTCCAGAGATACGCTTGATTGTCATGGTCTTTGAGACCAAATAACTTCATATGGGGAGAAGGCAAAGGATGTATCAAACTGAGGAAATAACAATTACTACTAAACTAGTAGAGGTGTAGGTTCAGTAAGTTTGGGTTTAGAGCCAAATAACAAAGGTTTTTCTTCCATGTTTTCATGTTCTAAATGAATTTGTTACCCTCTTATAGAAAAATAGTGGAAGAAATAGGATATGCTTTAGCTCTCAAAGCTATTTTGTAAAGATGCAGTGGCTGTCACCTGATGGTGGTTTCCAGCATGGATGCTTGCACTGCATCCTGGGTCCCCCATGTCAGTGGAGGCACCACAGAAAACTTCTGGGGGTTATGTTTCTGTTTCATTACACCTGGGCACCAATTACGCTTTTTTTTTTTCTGTAGTTTTCTGTAGTTTTGTAGCATGTTTAAGTTTCAAAATATATGTAAAAGGTACTAGCATGGAAAATTGATTAGTTAGTGATTCATCTAAATGACATGAAGTGGCAGGTTTTTTTTAATATGAGTGAAAGGCAAACAGTGGGTGCTGAGAACCACTCAGTATGTACTTCTTGTAATCTTCAGTGGGAAGCATATTGGCCAAATGAAGAGAGTCTATGTTATTCTCAAGGGAAGATGATGAAGAGCTATTGGAGAAGCTGAGGCACCTAGAACATAATTAAAGAAAAGATTTATTGTTTTCCCTTTTGCATTTGTCAGGTGCTCTAACAGAGTAGAACTTAATTTCACACTTATAACTTTAACATTAAAACTTATATAACATATAGAAATATATAACTCATTTAACATTATTAAACTTATTTAACATTAACACTTATATAACACACTTATAACTTTCACATTTGGCTAAAATCTCTGTAACTGTTTTTGGAAGCTAGATTCGTTAGTCTTTACGAAGTAATGTTCAGTCCTGTCTTTAAGTGGCACTTGCTGCCATTAGTACCAGGTTGGGAATGTTCCCTGATAAGTTTTTAATTTTAATGAAATGTCATGCTTGATGCTTTGCTTTGTTAGGATGGACACAAATGGTTAGATACCAGCAGTAGTGGATCATGAAGAGAAGGAATGGGAGACTGGCAGGAGGACAGACCATGCCTTGCTCATCTGATTTTTTTATTTATTTTTTAAACTGCTCTTCATAGCATTAAAAATACTAAATGGCAAAACAAAATCTATGAACACTACTGGAACTGTTAGTAGCTAGAATTTATCTGAAACACTAGTGGCTGACCTTTTCAAGGTCATACTGAACTCTGCTCCTTGCATTGCTCCAGGCCAGATGGACTAGCTCAGGATTCTTGGGATCTGTTGAGGGTCAGATAGCTGAGTGGCAGTTAATACTGCCAGTTAATACTGAGTGCCAGTTAATTCTTGCATACTGTCTTCAAAATGCCCTCAATAGATCCCATCTAAGCTTGCCCCCAGTATCAATTGTCACCATATATGGCATTTGCACTGATCAAAATATATAATTTCTCCCATATTCTTTACTTTTTATGCAGTGTTTTTTTCATTAAACCCTGGGCTGCTCTTCTCACAACCTGTTGTTAAGTGTGTTGTTCTAATAAAGGTACTGTGTGAACACTTTTGTTCATGAGTATGTTTCTGTGGTCACTCATGGTTTGACCATTGCTGGTATGCAAGTTACCTTTGCTAATTTGCTTCAGACAAAGGTTTGGTTTAGACGGTTTTTTTTTTTGTGGGAGTTTCTTTTGTTTGGGTTTCTGTTTGGGTGGGGGTGGTGGTGGTGGTGTTTGGTTTTGGATTTTTTTTTTAGTAACTGCATGGAATTACTCAGCAGCTATAATTTTTTTCTCCCTATGATTGATTATTTGTGGATACGGCAGACAGAGCTTTCTGTTTACTGGTGAATTGACTCCTATTTCAAAAATTGCCTTTTTCCTGTTTTCCTACTGCTAATGAAATCTGGTCCAGTGTTGCTATTAGATAAAGTCGTTTTCCCAAATAAGATAGCAGAGAAGCAGAGGCACCTAACCATTTCTAAACATTGAGAAGTACAGGAAAATGGATTGGACCTACTATTCGGCTTTATATATTGTTATATGACATTTGTAAGAAAAATACTTGCAGAGAATTAGTATTAAATTCACTGAGCCATTCAAAATTAAAACTTGCTTGTGTATTTCAGAATAGTTTTCTAAATAACATGTGTATTGCATAATTTGTGTTAAAATATTGAATCATTGATCCATAGAGAACCAGTTGTTAATAACTGTTCAATTACTGTTTATAAATCTTCAAAATGAAGCCACAGAAATAAATGACAGTTTTGTCTTCTGTATTGCACAATATGTTTCATTAGACTGTTTCCATGCACTACATTAGAACCATAGAATGGATTAGGTTGGAAGGGACCTTCAAAGGTCATCTACTCCAACTCCCTTGCAATGAGCAGGGACATCTTCAACTAGATCAGGTTGCACAAAACCACATCCCGCCTGGCCTTGAATGTCTCCAGGGATGGCGCATCTACCACCTCATTGTAAAAAAAATTTTCCTCACGTCCAGCCTGAATCTTCCCTCTTTTAGTCTAAAACCATTACCCATTGTCCTATCGCAACAGGCCCTGCTAAAAAATCTCTCCCTGTCTTGCTTATAGGCCCCTTTTAAGAACTGAAAGGGCGCAATAAGGTCTCCCCAGAGTCTTATTTTCTCCAGGCTGAAAAACCCTGTCGTGGTTTAAACCCTAGCCAGACAGCTTGTTCACTCACTCCCAGTGAGTGGTACCAGGCTGAGAGCAATCGAGACCCCCCCCGCCCCCCCCCCCCACCGGGGCTCTCCCCTTCCCCGCTCCCGGAGGAACAGGGAGGAGGATCGAAAGAGTGCAACTCCTACAGGTTGAGACAAGAACAGTCCAGCAACCAATGTACAACACAAATCACCACCGCTACTACCAATGACAACAATGATAAGAGAAAATAACAAGGGAAGAGAATACAATACCACCGGCCAAGAAACGAGTCCCACCCGGAAGCCCGTGTCCTTCCGGGTAACTCCCAGTTACCCCCCCGGGCATGACGTGCTGTGGTATGGAATACCTCCCTGGCTAGCCTGGGTCAGGTGCCCCGTCTGTGCTTCCTCACAGCTTCCCCTCCTCCCTGGCAGAGCATGAGCCTCACAAAGTCCTTGGTCAGGGTAAACATCACTTAGCAAAAACCGAAAACATCGGTATCACCAACAGTGTTCCCAGGCTGGAAGTCAAAACACAGCACTGCATGAGCTACCACGAAGGAGAAACATGACTGTTACTGCTGAACCCAGGACAAACCCCAACTCACAGAATCAAAAACTAACAGAATCACAAAATCACAGAATCGTTAGGGTTGGAAGGAACCTCTGGAGACCATCTAGTCCAACCCTCCTGCCAAGGCAGGGCCACCTGTGGAGACAGTGTTCTCACAGGAGAATGGATAATTGGTACGTGAAATCTGAATAATCCCAAAAGATGCAGCAAGGCCATGAGAGGCCAGAGGAAGCTTAAGCAAGCAAGATAAGAAGAAGCTGGAATTCACCAAGTTATGAAAACTGTGGACTGTTAGCAAGCTTTCGAAGTCAAGTTCTCACACCTGTGCTTAGCCAATTATATGTTAGTCACTAAGGGTCTTCAAGATATGTATCCAATCATAATAGGCGAAATCACTGTAAGTGCATGTAAGCAATAGAATATAAGGAGTTAAGGCTTCGCAATAAATGGCTTTGGTCTGATCATATTGATCTCTGACTGAGTGCATATATTTTCTGTGGCAAACAGCGCCCAATGTGGGGCACACCCCTATTTTTCATACTGAAACTGAAGGAATTAAAGCACGTAGCACTGAAGAAAGTGGAAAACGCGGAGCCACAGAAACGTCATTTGGGTTCGATCCAGCAGGACCAGGATCGAAAGGTAGATGCCTCAGAAGGGAGCCTTGTGAGCCCGGAAGACACCGCACAGTGCAAATAAGGTAACAGCAGACTGTTGACGTGGGAGTCATGGACAACGCAAAGACGATCAATGTGATCAAGCGATTGCCAAATTTATTACAAAGCCTTAACTCCTTATATACTATTTCTTACATGCACTTACAGTGATTTGGCATATTATGATTGGATACATGTCTTGAAGACCCTTAGTGACTAACATATAATTGGTTAAACACAGGTGTGAGAACTCGACCTCGAAAGCTTGCCAGCAGTCCACAGTTCTCAGTAACTTGGTGAATTCCAGCTTCTTCTTATCTTGCTTGCTTAAGCTTCCTTGGGCCTCTCATGGCCTTGCTGTATCTTTCAGGATTATTCAGAGTTTATGTACCAATTATCCATTCTCCTGTGAGAACACTGTCTCCACATCTCCCCCTTTTTGTTTTATATATGTTTTGGATGACTCTACTTGAGCAGGGGATTTGGACTAGATCATATCTCCAACATATGCCAACTACAGGCTGCTGGGCCTGCCCCTTTTTTCTCCTGTATGGCTCTCTGGTAACAGGGGAAGCCATCCTTCACATCAAGGTCTGGCATGGCATGTGTCCCCACCGCTCCACGCCTGCCGGGTTGCAGCCAACAGCGGAGCTAAAGGTTCTTCTTGGTGGCTAACACAGAGGCCAACCCAGTCTTGCCCTTGATTGTGGTAGCAGGCCTTTTGTCAGCCTCAGTCCTTGCACCTTGTTGTCAATGCACAGTTTCACCTGCTTCATCCAGTAACAAGTCACTACTACAGCAAGGCACACACAAATTTACATTAGCAGAGTACCTATTACAGGGTGCAGCAGTATGTTGAAGATGCTGATGGCAGCGAGGGACTAGCCAAAGAAATTTCTTACCAGTGGAATTCTCCCACCCTCTTAATTTGTTCCATTACCTGCTTTATAGCACTACCATTGTATTAAAATTTCTCTAGCTTTTGCCTTAGCATTTTCTAGCAGCTACTGCAAATTTCCATGCTCTAACATCTCTTTTACGAGTGACAAATCTATATAATACAAGGTGTAGTTTCTTATTAGCAACTGGCTAGTAAATACAAGTGGTTTTATACACAAAATCACAGCCTCTAATAATAGCTACTTTACAAGCACACATATATTCAAGCTGTTACTTTTCATTTGCCCCCAGGTGATGTTTTGCAATCATTCGTTTTTCTCTTCCTCTATGTCATTCTGCTTGGGGTATTCACGGTCAGCTCCTGTAGCTGAGGCATCAGGTTTTTCCATTCGTCTGTCCAGCTCATGGGAAGGCTTGACAAACTTTGCAAGCAGTCCAGGTTATCAGTTCTTGAGAAGTAGACAGGTTAAACTGCATATGTGCAGCATCACTGCTGTTTCCCCCCCCCCCCCTTTTTTTTTCTTCACTCCTCAGCTCTGGCGTCCATCCTGGCCGTTCCAGGAGGTCAGCTTTTTTGTTTTTTTTTGTTTGTTTGTTTGTTTTTTTGTGTGTTTTTTTTTTGGCTGTTTGTTTGTTTTTCCAAAAAGTCACTCACCCTGCTTTGCACAGCTACAAACACCAGCCTGTTCGGAAGCAGCTATAAAAGCCTGCCTGCTGAGCAACAGCTACAGTTGCCTGCCTGCTTCAGCAGCAACCGTAAACACCTGCCGGCAACCGCACTTTTGCATTAACCCTTTCTTGCCTGAAATGTTAAACTGTTACCGGTTAAAAACTTTTACATGAACCCAACAACAAAAAATACACAGAACACCGTCTGCCCTCAACACACACACACACATACATACACACACGTATGGGATCCCACAGACACACTCCACACAACTACAATATTTGAAGCACAAAATCCAGACAATCATTACTCCCACTGCAGTCCCACGTACAGAATGTGGCACAAGGACCCTGTGGAGACTATCAGGAAACCAGCTCCGAGAAGCATCATTGCAGTGCGAGGTGGCAGGCTCATCCTTGGTGGGCGTCCCTGCAGAGGCTCTGCCCCCCCCACATCGCATGAGGCCTGGGCTTTTATACTGACCAAAATGCACACTCATTCAGACACAGGTGGCCAGATTATGTTGGAAGAAGTGGCCAGCAATATCTATGAGGGTCTCCAAAGGTCGACAGAAATGTGGACATACTTATATTTACCAACCTCTAGTACATGAGTATCACAGAGAGACTGTATTAAATGAGTCGTATAAGGGGTCCCAAGTCCATGGTCCGTCACAGTATGCCCAATACCCCTGATAAGAGCATAAGAGAGACCTTCCCACAACCAGAAAATCACACAATACATCTGTATTCCCCGCTGGTCTCGCTTCCCTGGAGGTTTGGGGGGGAGGGTGGGGGTGGTGGTGGTGGGTGTTTTTTTCTGTTGTGTTTTTTCTTCTTTTAATGTAAAAAAAGCTTGCTCGCTTCACTTTAAGAAAGGCTGAAAACATTAATAAAAAGGATGACAGTTCATTCAATCACTGACAAGGGGGGTGTCCTGGGGTGATGCTGACTCTTTCCAGGGTTTCACCCATCTAGCTGGCACCTACCGCAAACTAGAATCTGTAATTTACACACATATAACCTCAACCAGTTAGTTTTACTTCCGCAGGACCTTTCCAAATGCTAGTTTCCAAATCCTTGTACTGGACAAGAATACCTGGAGTTTTAGTCATATAACCTGAACCTAATGCCTGACCATGTATTATAGCAGGGGAGTCATTAAAGTCTCCTGTCAATCACAAAAAAAATCATAACATATACAGCTTGAGTATAAGAGTATTTTAACCCATATGTGGTCACTGCTTGTCAGGCCTCCTTAACTATTTTGACATAAAAAGCTTCCCACTCTTTAACCCCCTGCTGTGTAGTAAACACAGGATATGCAGAGTCCCAATGCAGAAAATTCACCATTAATAATCACATCTTTGATTAACCCGGGCCAATGGTGAGCAGGACTTGTGTCCCCCAATACCTCTCCCACCCCCTCCCCCTGTTTGCCTTCTTTACGGAAGGGGTTTTGCGGCGGATAAGGTGGAGGCACCATTGGAGATGTCTCAATCCGAGTCCCGAGGGCATCCTGGGTTCAGCAGTAGCAGTCATGTTTTTTTTTTTTCCTTTGTGTTAGCTGGTGCAGTGCTGTGTTTTGACTTCCAGCCTGAGAACAGTGTTGGTGAAGTCGATGTTTTCAGTTGTTGCTAAGTGATGTTTACCCCGACCAAGG
>NW_026635063.1:0-15039 GCF_028554395.1 Pezoporus wallicus | reverse complement strand
CTCCCTATGGGTGCTGAGCCCTGCTCCCTCATGGGTGCTGAGCCCTGCTCCCCATGGGTGCTGAGCCCTGCTCCCCATGGGTGCTGAGCCCTGCTCCCCATGGGTGCTGAGCCCTCCCCATGGGTGCTGAGCTCCATCCCCATGGGTGCTCAGCTCCGTCCCCATGGATGCTGAGCTCCGTCCCCAGGGGTGCTGAGGTCCATCCCCATGGGTGCTGAGCTCCTTCCCCATGGGTGCTCAGCTCCATCCCCATGGGTGCTGAGCTCCATCCCCATGGGTGCTCAGCTCCATCCCTATGGGTGCTGAGCTCCGTCCCCATGGGTGCTGAGCTCCGTCCCCATGGATGCTGAGCTCCATCCCTATGGGTGCTCAGCTCTATCCCTATGGGTGCTCAGCTCCATCCCCATGGGTGCTGAGCTCCGTCCCCATGGGTGCTCAGCTCCATCCCCATGGGTGCTCAGCTCCATCCCCATGGGTGCTGAGCTCCATCCCCATGGGTGCTCAGCTCCATCCCTATGGGTGCTGAGCTCCGTCCCCATGGGTGCTGAGCTCCGTCCCCATGGGTGCTGAGCTCCATCCCTATGGGTGCTGAGCTCCGTCCCCATGGGTGCTGAGCTCCGTCCCCATGGGTGCTGAGCTCCATCCCCATGCTGAGCTCCATCCCTATGGGTGCTCAGCTCCATCCCCATGGGTGCTGAGCCCTGCTCCCTATGGGTGCTAAGCTCCGTCCCCATGGGTGCTGAGCTCCATCCCCATGGGTGCTGAGCTCCATCCCTATGGGTGCTCAGCTCCATCCCCATGGGTGCTGAGCCCTGCTCCCTATGGGTGCTAAGCTCCGTCCCCATGGGTGCTGAGCTCCGTCCCCATGGGTGCTGAGCTCCATCCCCATGGGTGCTGAGCTCCGTCCCCATGGGTGCTCAGCTCCATCCCTATGTTTGCTGAGCTCCATCCCCATGTTTGCTGAGCTCCATCCCCATGGGTGCTCAGCTCCATCCCCATGGGTGCTGAGCTCCGTCCCCATGGGTGCTGAGCTCCGTCCCCATGGGTGCTGAGCTCCGTCCCCATGGGTGCTGAGCTCCATCCCCATGGGTGCTGAGCTCCGTCCCCATGGGTGCTCAGCTCCATCCCCATGGGTGCTGAGCTCCATCCCCATGGGTGCTGAGCTCCGTCCCCATGGGTGCTCAGCTCCATCCCCATGGATGCTGAGCTCCATCCCTATGGGTGCTGAGCTCCATCCCCATGGGTGCTGAGCTCCGTCCCCATGGGTGCTGAGCTCCATCCCCATGGGTGCTGAGCGCTGTCCCTGCCCTCGCAGTGGACGTGCTGCGGGCGCTGGGGATGCAGCCCGGCCTCCATGGGGTCTCGGTCACCGCCGGGCTCTGCCCGCAGCGCCCCGGGGCCGTGGGGCCGGACCTGGCGCTCCGCGTGGACAACGGCACCCGGCACAGCGCGCCCACCCGCCTGCTCTTCCCCGGTACGGCACCCACCGGCCCCGGTACCAGCACCCACTGATGGGTGCTCCAGTCGTGGGTGCCCAATGGGGGGTACCCAGTGGTGGATGCATCAATGGTGGTGACCCAATGATGGGTGACCCAATGGTGGATGCATCAATGGTGGGTACCCAGTGATGGGTGCCCCAATGATGGGTGCCCCAATGATGGGTACCCCATTGATGGGTGCCCAATGGTGGCTACCCAATGGTGGACGCATCAATGGTGGGTACCCCAGTGATGGGTGCCCCAATGATGGATGTCCCATTGATGGATACCCCACCGATGGGTTCCCCATGATGGATTCCCAATGATGGGCACCCAATGATGGATGTCCCATTGATGGATACCCCATCGATGGGTTCCCCATGCTGGGCACCCAATGATTGATGTCCCATTGATGGGCACCCAATGATGGATGTCCCATTGATGGGCACCCAATAATGGATGTCCCACTGATGGATACCCCACTGATGGATGTCCCATTGATGGGCACCCAATGATGGATGTCCCATTGATGGATACCCCACTGATGGGTTCCCCATGATGGATTCCCAATGATGGGCACCCAATGATGGATGTCCCACTGATGGATACCCCACTGATGGGTTCCCATTGATGGGCACCCAATGATGGATGTCCCATTGATGGATACCCCACCGATGGGTTCCCCATGACGGATTCCCAATGACGGGCACCCAATGATGGATGTCCCATTGATGGGCACCCAATGATGGATGTCCCATTGATTGATACCCCACCAATGGGTTCCCCATGCTGGGCACCCAATGATGGATGTCCCATTGATGGATACCCCACTGACGGGTTCCCCATGACGGATTCCCAATGCTGGGCACCCAATGATGGATGTCCCACTGATGGATACCCCACTGATGGATGTCCCATTGATGGGCACCCAATGATGGATGTCCCACTGATGGATACCCCACTGATGGATGTCCCATTGATGGGCACCCAATGCTGGATGTCCCATTGATGGATACCCCACTGATGGATGTCCCATTGATGGGCACCCAATGATGGATGTCCCATTGATGGATACCCCAATGATGGATGTCCCATTGATGGATACCCCACTGATGGGTTCCCCATGACGGATTCCCAATGCTGGGCACCCAATGATGGATGTCCCATTGATTGATACCCCACCGATGGGTTCCCCATGCTGGGCACCCAATGATGGATGTCCCATTGATGGATACCCCACTGACGGGTTCCCCATGACGGATTCCCAATGCTGGGCACCCACTGATGGATGTCCCACTGATGGATACCCCACTGATGGATGTCCCATTGATGGGCACCCAATGATGGATGTCCCATTGATGGATACCCCACCGATGGGTTCCCCATGACGGATTCCCAATGACGGGCACCCAATGATGGATGTCCCATTGATGGGCACCCAATGATGGATGTCCCATTGATTGATACCCCACCGATGGGTTCCCCATGCTGGGCACCCAGTGATGGATGTCCCATTGATGGGTACCCCACCGATGGGTTCCCCATGATGGATTCCCAATGCTGGGCACCCAATGATGGATGTCCCACTGATGGATACCCCACTGATGGATGTCCCATTGATGGGCACCCAATGATGGATGTCCCACTGATGGATACGCCACCGATGGGTTCCCCATGCTGGGCACCCAATGATGGATGTCCCATTGATGGATACCCCACTGACGGGTTCCCCATGACGGATTCCCAATGCTGGGCACCCAATGATGGATGTCCCACTGATGGATACCCCACTGATGGATGTCCCAATGATGGGCACCCAATGATAGATGTCCCACTGATGGATACCCCACTGATGGATGTCCCATTGATGGGCACCCAATGATGGATGTCCCACTGATGGATACCCCACTGACGGGTACCCAACGGTGGATACCCACCCATGGGTTCCCAATGACGGATGCCCCCCCACCTCCTCCCCACCGCAGACAGCCCCTTCCCGGAGGACTTCTCCATCCTGGCCACGGTGCGCGCGCGCCGTGGGGCTCAATCCTTCCTGCTCTCCGTGCACGACGAGCGTGGGGCGCAGCAGCTGGGCATGGAGCTGGGGCTCTCGCCGGTCTTCCTCTACGAGGACCAGGATGGGAATCCACCTCCGGAGCGTTACCCCACCTTCCATAGGGTCAACCTGGCCGACGGCCGGTGGGTGCTGCGGGGATGCGCAGCGTGGGGTCCCTCTGCACCCTCGGGCCCCATCCAGCCCCATATGTGTGGGTGCAGGTGGCACCGCGTGGCCCTGGCCGTGGAGGGCACCAACGTCTCCTTGATGGTCGATTGTCACCTCGTGGCCACGCTGCCGCTGCCGCGGGGACCTCGGCCCCTGCTCAGCACCCAAGGGGTCACCGTGGTCGGTGGGCGCCTGATGGATGAGGAGAGCTTCGAGGTGGGTCTGGCCCTGCACCCTGGTCCTGACCCACTGGGCACGGTCTGGAGAGGCCCCAATAGCACTGGGGGTGCTCCCTGCCCCTCTGCTGTGGCCCCATCCCTTGTGTTGTGGCCCCATCCCTTTCCCTCTGTCCCCATCCCTTTCCCTCTGTCCCCAACCCTTTCCCCTCTGTCCCCATCTCTTTTCCCTCTGTCCCCATCCCTTTCCCTCCGTCCCCATCCCTTTCCCTCCGTCCCCATCCCTTTCCCTCCGTCCCCATCCCTTTCCCTCCGTCCCCATCCATTTCCCTCCGTCCCCATCCATTTCCCTCCGTCCCCATCCCTTTCCCTCCGTCCCCATCCCTTTCCCTCCGTCCCCATCCCTTTCCCTCCGTCCCCATCCCTTTCCCTCCGTCCCCATCCCTTTCCCTCCGTCCCCATCCCTTTCCCTCCGTCCCCATCCCTTTCCCTCCGTCCCCATCCCTTTCCCTCTGTCCCCAACCCTTTCCCCTCTGTCCCCATCTCTTTTCCCTCTGTCCCCATCCCTTTCCCTCCGTCCCCATCCCTTTCCCTCCGTCCCCATCCCTTTCCCTCTGTCCCCATCCCTTTCCCTCCGTCCCCATCCCTTTCCCTCCGTCCCCATCCCTTCCCTCTGTCCCCAACCCTTTCCCCTCTGTCCCCATCTCTTTTCCCTCTGTCCCCTTTCTTTTCCCTCTGTCCCCATCCCTTTCCCTCTGTCCCCATCCCTTGTGTTGTGTCCCCATCCCTTCCCTCTGTCCCCATCCCTTTCCCTCTGTCCCCATCCCTTTTTCCTCTGTCCCCATCCCTTGTGTTGTGGCCCCATCCCCTGCTCTGTGTCCCCATCCCTTGTATTGTGTCCCCATCCCTTTCCCCTCTGTCCCCATCCCTTTCCCTCTGTCCCCATCCCTTTCCCCTCTGTCCCCATCCCTTTCCCTCTGTCCCCATCTGTCCCCATCCCTTTCCCTCTGTCCCCATCCCTTTTCCCTCTGTCCCCATCCCTTTTCCCTCCGTCCCCATCCCTTTCCCTCTGTCCCCATCCCTTTCCCTCTGTCCTCATACCTTGTGTTGTGTCCTCATCCCCTGCTCTGTGTCCCCATCCGTTTTCCCTCCGTCCCCATCCCTTGTATTGTGTCCCCATCCCCTGCTCTGTGTCCCCATCCCTTTTTCTCTGTCCTCATCCCTTGTGTTGTGTCCCCATCCCCTACTCTGTGTCCCCATCCCTTGTGTTGTGTCCCCATCCCTTTCCCTCTGTCCCCATCCCTTTCCCTCTGTCCCCATCCCTTTTCCTCTGTCCCCATCCCTTTCCCTCTGTCCCCATCCCTTTCCCTCTGTCCCCAACCCTTTCCCTCTGTCCCCATCCCTTTCCCTCTGTCCCCATCCCCTTCCCCTCTGTCCCCATCCCTTTCCCTCTGTCCCCATCCCTTTCCCTCTGTCCCCATCCCTTTCCCTCTGTCCCCATCCCTTTCCCTCTGTCCCCATCCCTTTCCCTCTGTCCCCATCCCTTTCCCTCTGTCCCCATCCCTTGTATTGTGTCCCCATCCCTTTCCCCTCTGTCCCCATCCCTTTCCCTCTGTCCCCATCCCTTTCCCTCTGTCCCCATCCCTTTCCCTCTGTCCCCATCCCTTTCCCTCTGTCCCCATCCCATTCCCTCTGTCCCCATCCCATGTGTTGTGTCCCCATCCCCTGCTCTGTGTCCCCATCCGTTTTCCCTCTGTCCCCATCCCTTGTGTTGTGTCCTCATCCCCTGCTCTGTGTCCCCATCCCTTTCCCTCCGTCCCCATCCCTTTCCCTCCGTCCCCATCCCTTTCCCTCTGTCCCCATCCCTTTCCCTCTGTCCCCATCCCTTTCCCCTCTGTCCCCATCCCTTTCCCTCCGTCCCCATCCCTTTCCCTCTGTCCCCATCCCTTTCCCTCTGTCCCCATCCCTTTCCCTCTGTCCCCATCCCTTGTATTGTGTCCCCATCCCTTTCCCTCTGTCCCCATCCCTTGTATTGTGTCCCCATCCCTTTCCCTCTGTCCCCATCCCTTTCCCTCTGTCCCCATCCCTTTCCCTCCGTCCCCATCCCTTTCCCTCTGTCCCCATCCCCTGCCTTCATTCCTGCTGCCTACAAATGCCAATGCCCACGGGCAAAGAGGCACCATTGAGGCCCCCCCCTCCTTTGTCCCCACAAAGCTCCCTTTGTTCACTGCCCCCCCCCATCCGCCTGCCCACGGGGATGCTTTGGGGCACCCCAAGAGCAGTGGGGTGCGGTTATGGGGGGGGGGTCAGACCCATGTGTCCCCCCCACTTTGTTCCTTGCTGTAGGGGGACATCCAGCAGCTGCTGGTGCTGCCGGACCCCGAGGCCGCCCGCTCCTATTGCCAGCTCCACATGCCAGGCTGCCAGCACCCCCTGCGCTTCCCGCTCCATGCCCCATTCCCGGAGGAGGTGAGCACCCGAGGACCCCCCCCCCCCAGCACCCTACAGGGTCCCTCCTGTCTCCATTGACCCCCCAACTTTGCAGAGCACCCCGGAGCCCTCCGCTGCCCCACGCAGGAAGGGCAAAGGGAAAGGCAAGCGCAAGGGCAAAGGCAAGAAGAAGAGGAACAAGGAGGCGGTGGAGCAGGATGAGGCCCCTGCCGTGGGCAGCCGGGTACGGGAGGTGCTTAACCCCTTCCCAGTTAACCCAGTGAGCCCAGTTCAAGCTCCTGCGCGGTGGGGTGGCCCCCGACCCGCTCTATAGGGAATAGGGGGTGGACCCAAAGCACGGCTCCTGCATCCAGAGCCGTTCCCGGCCTCCTCCTTGGGCTGGAGCAGGATTGGGCCCCATTCCATTGGGCTGGAGCAGGATGTGGCTCCGTTGGCTCCGGCTCCTCCTTGGGATCTATGGGATCCGTGCATGAGTCAACCCTTGGATGAGCCCAGGCCAGGAGCCGCAGCTGCTCCCTCTTGCTTTCCCCTCATCCCAAAAAAGGGGCCCGATCCTGATGCTCTCAGCACCTCGACGCCAGCACCCAGCTCCCAGCCAGCCACCGCCATCAGCATCCCCCTGAACCCCTCCACGGTAACAACAGCAGGGGCAGGAAGCGGGGATCCCCCCCCCCCCCCGTTTGCATCCCTACATCTCCCCCCGATCCCATAGGACACAGGGAAGGAGCTGGACGAGGATGGCACCGGCAGCACCGGCTACGAGGACCCCGGCAACGGGGATCCCGGGATCCGGGAGCGCTTCGTCCCTGCTGACTGGGATGCGCTGGTGATCCCGGTTGCCCAGGTAACGCTGGGGGTGAGGATGGGACCCCCCCCCCCCAAAACAGGCTTTGGTTGTGGGGATCCCTTCATCCCAGCTCCCCCTTCCTCCTCCTCATGCAGGAGCCCGGCTTGAAGGGGGACAAGGGGGAACCAGGCAGCGTGGAGCCGGTGAGTGGGGCCCCAGGGGCCTTGTGCCCCCCCCCTTCCCATCCTTCATCCCCCCCCCCCTCCTTTATGATGCTCTTGGGGCCTCTTCCCCTTTAGGGTCGTGGATTCGAGGGGCCCCCGGGACCCCCAGGCCCTGCGGTGAGGAGCCGGGAGCCGCGATGGGAAGGGCCGGCAGCTTCCCAAAGCCTCACGGTGCCTTTGTGTTCCCATAGGGAGAACCGGGGCCCCCGGGCCCCCCGGGGCTGCCAGGGCTGCCCGGGGACCGCGGGGATCAGGTACGGAGCAGCCGGGGTCCTGCTGGGACCCGTCGGTGCCTGCAGGGGGATGGAGCTGCGAGCCCGGACCTGAGAGCGATGCTCAGCACCACCCCCCCCCCCTCTCCTCCGCTTCCCATCCCCTTTCCCATCCCATTCCAGGGTCCCGCGGGACGGCCGGGGCTGCCTGGAGCTGACGGGATCCGCGGCCCCGCAGGGACCATCCTCATGCTGCCGGTAACGAGCAGGATGGGGCCCGCCGGTGGGTGCAGGGATGCTCCGGGTGCCCTCATCCTGCTCCTTGCCTCCAGTTCCAGTTTGGAAGCGACTCCCTCAAGGGTCCCACTGTTTCCTTCCAAGAGGCTCAAGCCCAAGCGATCCTGCAGCAGGCAAAGGTGGGGACCCCCCTCTCCAAGCCCTCTTCTTCCTCCCTCCCCTTCATCCCTCTTCTTCCTCCTTCATCCCTCTTCTTCCTCCTTCATCCCTCTTCTTCCTCCTTCGTCCCTCTTCTTCCTCCTTCCCCTTCATCCCTCTTCTTCCTCCTCCTTCATCCCTCTTCTTCCTCCTTCGTCCCTCTTCTTCCTCCTTTGTCCCTCTTCTTCCTCCTTCCCCTTCATCCCTCTTCTTCCACCTTCATCCCTCCTTCTTCCACCTTCATCCCTCATCTTCCTCCTTCGTCCTTCTTCTTCCTCCTTCCCCTTCATCCCTCTTCTTCTTCCTTCCCCTTCATCCTTCTTCTTTCACTTTCATCCTTCTTCTTCCTCCTTCATCCCTCTTCTTCCTCCTTCGTCCCTCTTCTTCCACCTTCATCCTTCTTCTTCCTCCTTCATCCCTTTTCTTCCTCCTTCATCCCTCTTCTTCCTCCTTCATCCCTCTTCTTCCACCTTCATCCTTCTTCTTCCTCCTTCATCCCTCTTCTTCCTCCTTCCTCCTTCATCCTCTTCTTCCTCCTTCATCCCTCTCTGCTTCCTCCTTCATCCTTCTTCTTCCTCCTTCATCCCTCTTCTTCCTCCTTCCTCCTTCATCCCTCTTCTTCCTCCTTCGTCCCTCTTCTTCCTCCTTCATCCCTCTTCTTCCTCCTATCCACAGCTTGCCATGAAGGGTCCCCCAGGTCCCATGGGCCTCACCGGCCGCCCAGGCCCCCTGGTGAGTACCAGTACAGGGTCCCCCACCCAGCATCACCCATCTCCCTCGAGCATCATCACATGCATCACCCCATCACCCCCCCCCCCCGCCTTGTTATTGTAGGGTCTACCAGGACACCCGGGTCTGAAAGGGGACGCAGGGGATATGGGGCCAAGGGTGAGTGGGGCTCGGTGGGGCCAGCTGCCTGCAGCAGACCCAGCTCTGATGCTCTTCTCCTCTCCATCAGGGGCCCCGCGGGATGCAGGGAGCACCGGGACCCCCGGGCAAGCTGGGCAGACGGGTACCACAGCTGGGGGACCCCTTCTGCCCCCCTCCTTCGAGATCCAGGAGGCTCCTTTCCCATCCCCATCCCAAAGGAGCCCTCAGCCCCTTCCCATTCCTCTCATTCCAGGGCCGTGCTGGAGCTGACGGTGCCAGGGGGCTCCCGGGGGAACCCGGCCCTAAGGTGTTGTGATCGGGGCAGGATGGGTGCTGAGCGGGGGGTGATGGGACCCCCCCCCCCCCCCATGTCCTTGTTGTATGTGTGGGGGGGGTGATGTGGGGCTCACCCTGATGCTTGTCCCACCCCATAGGGCGACAGAGGCTTCGACGGGCTGCCGGGGCTGCCGGGGGAGAAGGGGCACAGGGTAAGCGGGGCCAGCGCCGGGTCCCATCCTGTCCCCTCCATCCCCATCCTGCTTCACCCTGCATCCTCTGCAGGGGGACGTGGGGAAGCCGGGACCAGCAGGACCCCCAGGGGAGAAAGGGGCCAAGGTGAGGAGCAAGGGCAGGGATGGGGAAGGCGCTGCCGGGGCCGGGATGTGCTCAGCACCTCTTTGTTCCCCCCCCATTCCAGGGCTCCGATGGCCCCCCTGGACCTCGGGGGCAGGCGGGGGAAGCGGTGAGTGCCTCTCCCAGCCTGGGGCATGGGGGGTGCTGGGGGCACTGGGGCCTCCTCAACCCTTCCTCTCCTTGCTTTTAGGGCAGCAGAGGCTTGGTCGGCTCCCGGGGCTCCCCCGGGCCCCCTGGACCACCGGTAGGAGACTGAGCCTGTCCCCACCTCCAAGCACCCAGCAGCGCAGGCAGGGCATCACCTTGGGGTGCAGCATCCCTTTGGGTGCAGCATCAGTTTGGGATGAGCATCACCTTGGGGTGCAGCATCACCTTGGGGTGCAGCATCACCTTGGGGTGCAGCATCACCTAGCATCACCTGGGGTGCAGCATCAGTTTGGCATCAGTTTGGGGTGCAGCATCAGTTTGGGGTGCAGCATCACCTTTGGGTGCAGCATCAGTTTGGGATGAGCATCACCTTGGGGTGCAGCATCACTTTGGGGTGCAACATCCCTTTGGATGCAGCATCACCTTGGGATGAGCATCACCTTGGGGCGCAGCATCACCTTGGGCCAGCATCCCTTTGGGTGCAGCATCACTTTGGGGTGCAGCATCACTTTGGGGTGCAGCATCACTTTGGGGTGAGCATCACTTTGGGTGCAGCATCCCCTTGGGGCTCAGCATCCCCCAACCCTCCCTCCTTTCCCCACAGGGTACCAGTGGCATTGACGGAGCACCAGGACCTAAAGGCAACGTGGTGGGTACCACTGGGACACCCCCCTAACCCCTAACCCTAACACCCCCAAACTGGATTAACTGGGATGCTCCCGGAATGGGGAACAAACCCCCTGCCCTTCCCTAGGGAATCCATGGAGAACCAGGACCCCCGGGGCAGCAAGGGAGCCCCGGTCCACAGGTACCTGAAGGCGATGGGTGCCAATGGGGGTCCCTATGGGGCTGGGGGGGGGGGCACCCTGAGCCCCTTCCCATCACCCTCATGTGTTCTCCCCCAGGGTCTGCCCGGTCCCCAGGGCCCCGTGGGGCTGCCGGGGGAGAAGGTGAGTCCGGAGCCGGTGTGGGTGGCAGGGATCCCATCCCGATCCCTCGGCATCCCTAACGCCTCCCGCTCCCACCCAGGGCCGGCCGGGAAAGCCGGGAATGCCGGGGGTGGCCGGAGCCGATGGGCCCCCGGTGAGTAACAACCGCGGCGCTGCGGGATCGCTGTGGGGAGCGCCGGGAATCATCCCAAATCCCGGCTCTTGTGCATCCCTGCAGGGTCACCCCGGCCGGGAAGGGCCAGCGGGAGAGAAGGGCCTGCAGGTAATGGGGTGCCCCCAGGCCTTAGGGCCCGGGATGGGGAATTAGGGGCCTTGTTCCCATGGGAATGGGGTCCTTATTCCATGGGAATGGGGGCCTTATTCCATGGGGAATGGGGGCCTTATTCCATGGGAATGGGGGCCTTATTCCATGGGGAATGGGGGCCTTATTCCAAGGGGAATGGAGTCCTTATTCCATGGGAATGGGGGCCTTATTCCATGGGGAATGGGGGCCTTATTCCAAGGAGAATGGAGTCCTTATTCCATGGGGAATGGGGTCCTTATTCCATGGGGAATGGGGGCCTTATTCCAAGGGGAATGGAGTCCTTATTCCATGGGGAATGGGGTCCTTATTACCATGGGAATGGGGACATTATTCCAAGGGGATTAGGGTCCTTATTCCATGGGAATGGGGGCCTTATTCCATGGGGAATGGGGTCCTTATTCCATGGGAATGGGGTCCTTATTCTCATGGGAATTGGGTCCTTATTCTCATGGGAATGGAGTCCTTATTCCATGGGGAATGGGGGCCTTATTCCAAGGGGAATGGGGTCCTTATTCCATGGGGAATGGGGGCCTTATTCCAAGGGGAATGGAGTCCTTATTCCATGGGGAATGGGGGCCTTATTCCAAGGAGAATGGAGTCCTTATTCCATGGGGAATGGGGGCCTTATTCCATGGGGAATGGGGGCCTTATTCCAAGGGGAATGGGGCCTTATTCCATGGGGAATGGGGGCCTTATTCCAAGGGGAATGGGGGCCTTATTCCATGGGAATGGGGTCCTTATTCCAAGGGGAATGGGGGCCTTATTCCCATGGTCATTCCATGGGGAATGGGGGCCTTATTCCCATGGGAATGGGGTCCTTATTCCAAGGGAATGGGGTCCTTATTCCCATGGGAATGGGGTCCTTATTCCAAGGGAATGGGGTCCTTATTCCAAGGGGATTAGGGTCCTTATTCCAAGGGGAATGGGGTCCTTATTCCATGGGGAATGGGGTCCTTATTCCATGGGGAATGGGGTCCCCATTCCAAGCGGAAGTTCCCACCTTTGCTGTCTCTGTCCCAGGGCCCTATGGGTCCCCCGGGTCCCATTGGCTACCCAGGACCCCGCGGGGTGAAGGTAGGTGCAGCCCCCCCCCCCCCCCCCCCCCCACAGGCACAGTGGGGGGATCCAAGGGGTGCCCCCCCCCCATTGGGTTCCCCCTTTGACCCCCCATATCCCTGCAGGGAGCCTTTGGTGTGCGGGGCCTGAAGGGCAGCAAAGGGGAGAAGGTGAGGGGGGAGCGTGGGGGGGCAATGGGGGTGTTGGGGGGTGCTGAGGGTGGGGAAACCCCCCTTTGGGGTGGGATTTGGGGCTCAGCCCCCACCAAATGTGCCCCTTGTGCAGGGAGAAGATGGATTCCCCGGCTTCAGGGGGGACCTGGGCCCCAAGGGGGACAGGGTAAGGATGGGGGGAGCCATTGGGGGGGTGCTGCAGGATGGGGGGAGCCATTGGGGGGGTGCTGCAGGATGGGGGGAGCCATTGGGGGGGCTGCTGAGGGATTGGGGGGGTGCTGCAGGATGGGGGAGCCATTGGGGGGTGCCAGTTGGGGGGTGCTGCAGGATGGGGGGAGCCATTGGGGGGGTGCTGCAGGATGGGGGAGCCATTGGGGGGGCTGCTGAGGGATGTGGGGACCAATTGGGGGGTGCTGCAGGATGGGGGGAGCCATTGGGGGGGCCATTGGGGGGGTGCTGCAGGATGTGGGGTCCCATTGGGGGGTGCTGCAGGATGGGGGGAGCCATTGGGGGGCTGCTGAGGGATGTGGGGACATTGGGGGGGTGCTGCAGGATGGGGGGTGCCATTGGGGGGGCCATTGGGGGGGTGCTGCAGGATGGGGGGTGCCATTGGGGGTGCCATTGGGGGGGTGCTGCAGGATGGGGGGTGCCATTGGGGGTACCATTGGGGGGTGCTGCAGGATGGGGGGTGCCATTGGGGGGGTGCCATTGGGGGGGTGCTGCAGGATGGGGGGTGCCATTGGGGGTGCCATTGGGGGGGTGCTGCAGGATGGGGGGTGCCATTGGGGGGGTGCTGCAGGATGGGGGAGCCATTGGGGGGGTGCCATTGGGGGGGTGCTGCAGGATGGGGGAGCCATTGGGGGGGTGCCATTGGGGGGGTGCTGCAGGATGGGGGGTGCTGTAGGATGGGGGGTGCCATTGGGGGGGTGCTGCAGGATGGGGGGTGCCATTGGGGGGTGCTGCAGGATGAGGGAGCCATTGGGGGGGTGCCATTGGGGGGGTGTTGCAGGATAGGGGGTACCATTGGGGGATGCTGGAATATGTGGGGTCCCATTGGGGGTGCCATTGGGGGGTGCTGCAGGATGGGGGCTGCCATTGGGGGGGGGCTGCAGGATGGGAGCTGCCATTGGGGGTGCCATTGGGGGGGGCTGCAGGATGGGGGGTGCCATTGGGGGGGGGCTGCAGGATGGGAGCTGACATTGGGGGTGCCATTGGGGGGTGCTGGAGGATGGGGGGTGCCGTTGGGGGGGTGTTGCTGGGACACTCGGAGCTCCATGGGGAGCAGCCCCACATCCCTGGGGTCCCGTTCCAGGGGGACCAGGGCCCGCTGGGACCCCGTGGTGAGGATGGGCCCGAGGGGATGAAGGGAGAGGAGGGAATGATGGGGGAGCCTGGAGGGACTGGACCTGTGGGAGAGAAGGTGAGAGGGGGACAGCATCCCTGCATCCCTGTGTACCAGTATCCCTGTACCCCTGCATCCCTGTATCCCTGTATCCCTACATCCCTGTATCCCTGTGTCCCTGTATCCCTACATCCCTGCATCCCTGTATGCCTGCATCCCTGTATCCCTGT
Source organism: Pezoporus wallicus (assembly GCF_028554395.1). NCBI lineage: Eukaryota > Metazoa > Chordata > Aves > Psittaciformes > Psittacidae > Pezoporus > Pezoporus wallicus. The sequence goes on along the minus strand of NW_026635063.1, from coordinate 1,347 downwards.
ATCCCTGTGTCCCTGCGTCCCTGTGTCCCTGCGTCCCTGTGTCCCTGCATCCCTGTATCCCTACATCCCTGTATCCCTGCGTCCCTGTATCCCTACATCCCTGCATCCCTGTACCCCTGCACCCCTCTATCCCTGCATCCCTGCACCCCTGTTTCCTGCATCCCGTGTCACTGTCCCGAGCTCTCTCTGTCTCCGCAGGGCCGGCTCGGTGTTCCAGGTCTCCCGGGCTATCCCGGGCGCCAGGGTCCCAAGGTGAGCAGGGCGAGCGCCGGGGTGTCCCTGGCAGCCTCCTGTGGGTATCCCGGGATTGGCACTTGTGCTCCTTGTCCTCAGGGATCCACCGGCTTCCCCGGTGTCGTGGGGCTGGCGGGAGAGAAGGGCAAGAGGGTGAGTGAGCCCACCCCATCCCATCCCATCCACCCCATCCCATCCACCCCATCCCTTCCATCCCATCCCATCCCTTCCATCCCATCTCATCCCATCCCTTCCATCCCATTCCATCCCATCCCTTCCATCCCATCTCGTCCAATCCCATCCCATATATTTCCATCCATCCCATCCCAATCCCATCTCATCCCATCCATGCCATCCCAGCCAATACCATCCCATCCCATCCATCTCATCCCATCCATCCTATCCAGCCCAGCCCATCCCATGTAATTCCATCCATCCCATTCCAACCCTTCCATCCCATCCCTTCCCATCCCATCCATCCCACCCCATCCCATCCCATCCCACCCCACCCCATCCATCCCATCCCATCCATCCCATCCCTTCCCACCCCATCCCATCCATCCCATCCCTTCCCACCCCATCCCATCCCCACCCCATCCATCCCCACCCCATCCATCCCATCCACCCCATCCCATCCCATCCCATCCCATCCCATCCCTTCCTTCCCATCCCACCCCATCCTTCCCCTGTGGCCATGTGGGGCTGCCCCATAGCTGCTGCTCTCTCCCACAGGGCAAGGCTGGCCAGGCCGGACCAACGGGGCAGCGAGGGCCCCTGGTGAGTCCCCCCAAGCCCCGGCACCCATTCCCATATGGATTCATCCCATAGGAGCCATTCCAGGCCCGGCTCCACCCCATCCAACCGCCCCTGGCTCTGCCACATCCCAGTGGCAATGAGGCTGGAGCCGGCTGCATCCCACAGCAACCAGACCCTGGGGACCATTGTGATCCCAGCTCCTGCCTGTATCCCATGGGAAGCAGCCTGTGTCCCACTCCCATCCCTGTCCCACATCAGCCCACCCCATTCCCTGCCCCACACCTCCTCACCCCACTCTTTGCCTCCATAGGGTATCCCAGGGGATCGAGGTCTTCCTGGACCCACGGGAAAACCTGG
>NW_026635062.1:0-1501 GCF_028554395.1 Pezoporus wallicus | reverse complement strand
ATCGGAATGGGACTGAATTGGGTCTGAATGGAGCTGAGTGGGATTGGAATAGGACCGAACTGGGTCATTCTGGAGCTGTGGATCATGCCAGAACACCGGATCCTGATGGAGCCGAACCGGCTCATGCCGGGATATTGGATCATTCTGGAGCAGTTGATCACGATGGAGCCAAACTGGATCATCCTGGATTCCTGGATCATTCTGGAGCCATGGATCATTCCAGAGCTCTGGATCATTCTGGATCCCTGCATCATCCTGGATCCCTGGATCATTCTGGAACCTTGGATCATTCCAGATCCTTGAATCATCCTGGATCCCTGGATCATTCTGGATCCCTGCATTGTCTCCATTGACCCTATTGGCCCCCATTACCCCCTTTGCCCCCCATTATCCCCATTACCCTCATTGCCCATTACCCCCAATGCCCCCCATTACCCCCAATGCCCCCCATTACCCCCATTGCCCCCACTCCCCCCCATTGCCCCTGTTACCCCATCGTCCCTGTTACCCCATTACCCCCCATTACGCCATTGCCCCCTATTGCCACCCGTTGCCCCCATCCCCAACTCACTTCCCACTGCTCCACACTGGATCCAAAGATGGGGCTGGGGATGCCCCGGTCCCGCCGCGCATCCGGTTGCGGCTCCCATTGAGGCTCCAGGGACCCCGGGTTCGAGCCCCGAGCTCCCGGGTTCGAGCCCCGGTGCCCCCGGAGCAGCGGCGAGAGCCGGGGGAGAAGCCCCGGTGCCCCCCCCACGGAGCAGGGCCCCCAGCAACAGGCGGCGCCGCTCCCGTAGCAGCACCGGGGCCCGGTGCAACAGCGCCCCCAAGCGGGCGGCCAGGACCCGCGCTATGGGGTGTTGGGGGGCGGGCATTGGGACCCCACAAGTTATGGGGCGCCACCTTTGTGCCACCCAAGGTATGGGGCAGGCTCTGGAAGTCCCCTATAGAGCCCTCCAAGTTATGGGGTGACCCCTTTGTCCCCCCCCCCAAGTTATGAAGTGGGGTCTGGGTCCCCCCTATGGAGCCCCCCTTTGTGCCCCCTAAGGTATGGGTCGGGGTCTGGGGGTCCCCCTTTGTGCCCCCCCATCTTATGAGGCACCCCCTTCATGCCCCCCAAGCTATGGGGTGGCATCTGGGTCCCCACTATGGAGCCCCATTTTGTGCCCCCAAGTTATGGGGTGGGGTCTGAGGGTCCCCCTTTGTGCCCTCCCCCAAGTTATGGGGCTCCCCACCTGTGGAGGCCCCCAAGTTATGGGGCGGGGTCTGGGTCCCCCCATGGAGCCGCCCAAGTTATGGGGCACCCCCTCTGTGCCCCCCTCAAAGTTATGAGGCACCCCTATAGTGCGGGGGGTGCCGAGGCCCCGCCCCACGTGACCCGAGGTGACCTGGAGGGCGAAGAGACGGGGGGGGTGGGGCAGGAGGCGGTGCTGGGTGATGACCACGTGACGCGGAGGGGCGGAGGGGGCTGCGGGGGACGCGCAGGGGCCAGGATCGGGCC
>NW_026635061.1:0-1488 GCF_028554395.1 Pezoporus wallicus | reverse complement strand
TCAGCCCACAGTTAGCTTTGCAACGGTTTCACCATCATTGCTGTCGCTCCTCGGTTTCATACCTAAAAGTCCACTCGAATGCAACCTCTACGGATCTTGCTCTGAGCTGCCAAGTAGCACAGCGATTAGAGCACGAACGTCTAGCCTCTGCTCCCAGAGCCGAAGAGCCAGGAGGGAAAGCATGTGCTGGGCATCTTCAGCACACAGTCAGCTTTGCAATGCTGTCACCATTATTTCTGTCACTCCTCGGTTTAATACCTAAAAGTACATTTGAATGCAACCTCTCCAAAGCTGCTTCTCAGCTGCCCAGTAGCTCAGCGATTAGTGCACGAACGTCTGGCCTCTGCTCCCAGAGCCGAAGAGCCCGGCGGGAAAGCATGTGCTGGGCATCTTCAGCACACAGTCAGCTTTGCAACGGTGTCACCATCATTGCTGTCGCTCCTCGCTTTCATACCTAAAGGTCCATTTGAAAGCACCCTCTTCGGAGCTTGCTCTCGGCTGCCCAGCAGCACAGTGAGTAGAGCACGAACGGTTGCCGTCTGCTCCCACAGTCGAAGAGCCAGGAGGGAAAGCATGTGCTGGGCATCTTCAGCACACAGTCAGCTTTGCAACGGTGTCACCATCATTGCTGTCGCTCCTCGGTGTCATACCTAAAGGTCCATTTGAATGCACCCTCTTCAGAGCTTGCTCTCGGCTGCCCAGCAGCACAGTGAGTAGAGCACGAACGGTTGTCGTCTGCTCCCACAGTCGAAGAGCCAGGAGGGAAAGCATGTGCTGGGCATCTTCAGCACACAGTCAGCTTTGCAACGGTGTCACCATCATTGCTGTCGCTCCTCGCTTTCATACTTAAAAGTCCATTTGAGTGCAACCTCTCCGAAGCTTGTTCTCGGCTGCCCAGGGGCAGAACGATTAGTGCACGAACTTCTGGCTTCTGCTCCCAGATCCGAAGAGCCAGGAGGGAAAGCATGTGCTGGGCATCTTCAGCACACAGTCAGCTTTGCAACGGTGTCACCATCATTGCTGTCGCTCCTCGCTTTCATACCTAAAGGTCCATTTGAATGCACCCTCTTCGGAGCTTGCTCTCGGCTGCCCAGCTGCACAGTGAGTAGAGCACGAACAGTTGCCGTCTGCTCCCACAATCGAAGACCCAGGAGGAAAAGCTGGTGAAAGGTTAGGGTTAGGGTTAAGCTGGTGAAAGGTTAGGGTTAGGGTTAGGGTTAGGGTTAGGGTTAGGCTTAGGGTTAGGGTTAGGGTTATGGTTAGGTTTAGGGTTAGGGTTAGGGTTAGGGTTAGGGTTAGGGTTAGGTTTAGGGTTGCCGTCTGCTCCCACAGTCGAAGAGCCAGGAGGGAAAGCATGTGCGGGGCATCTTCAGCACACAGTCAGCTTTGCAATGCTGTCACCATTATTGCTGTCACTCCTCGGTTTCATACCTAAAAGTACATTTGAATGAAACCTCTCCAAAGCTGCTTCTCAGCTGCCCAGTAGCT
>NW_026635060.1:0-14566 GCF_028554395.1 Pezoporus wallicus | reverse complement strand
CCATCCCCATGGGTGCTGAGCTCCTACTCCCCATGGGTGCTGAGCTCCTACTCCCTATGGGTGCTGAGCTCCTGCTCCCCATGGGTGCTGAGCTCCTGCTCCCCATGGGTGCTGAGCGCCACTCCCTATGGGTGCTGAGCTCCTGCTCCCCATGGGTGCTGAGCTCCGTCCCCATGGGTGCTGAGCTCCATCCCATGGGTGCTGAGCTCCATCCCTGGCGGGTGCTGAGCCCTGCCCCCCATGGTGCTGCTCCCATCCCCAGTGGGTGCTGAGCTCATCCCCATGGGTGCTGAGCCTTCCCCATGGTTGCTCAGCTCCATCCCCATGGGTGCTGGTTCCATCCCCATGGGTGCTCAGCTCCGGGTCCCCCCCATGGTTGCTGCTCCATCCCCATGGGTGCTGAGCTCCATCCCCATGGGTGCCCCATGGGTGCTGAGCTCCATCCCCATGGTTGCTCAGCTCCATCCCCATGGTTGCTCAGCTCCATCCGTCCCCATGGGTGCTGGAGCTCCATCCCTATGGGTGCTGAGCTCCGTCCCCATGGATGCTCAGCTCCGTCCCCATGGGTGCTGAGCTCCATCCCCATGGGTGCTGAACTCCGTCCCCATGGGTGCTGAGCTCCATCCCTATGGGTGCTGAGCCCTGCTCTATGGGTGCTGAGCCCTGCTCCCCATGGGTGCTGAGCCCTGCTCCCTATGGGTGCTGAGCCCTGCTCCCCATGGGTGCTGAGCCCTGCTCCCTATGGGTGCTGAGCCCTGCTCCCTATGGGTGCTGAGCCCTGCTCCCTATGGGTGCTGAGCCCTGCTCCCCATGGGTGCTGAGCGCTGCTCCCTATGGGTGCTGAGGCCCTGCTCCCCATGGGTGCTGAGCCCTGCTCCCTATGGGTGCTGAGCCCTGCTCCCTATGGGTGCTAAGCTCCGTCCCCATGGGTGCTGAGCTCCATCCCCATGGGTGCTGAGCTCCGTCCCCATGGGTGCTCAGCTCCGTCCCCATGGGTGCTGAGCTCCATCCCTATGTTTGCTGAGCTCCATCCCCATGTTTGCTGAGCTCCATCCCCATGGGTGCTCAGCTCCATCCCCATGGGTGCTCAGCTCCGTCCCCATGGGTGCTGCTCCTTCCCCATGGGTGCTCAGCTCCATCCCCATGGGTGCTGAGCTCCATCCCCATGGGTGCTGAGCTCCATCCCCATGGGTGTTCAGCCTGTCCCCATGGGTGCTGAGCTCCGTCCCCATGGGTGCTGAGCTCCATCCCCATGGGTGCTGAGCTCAATACCAAGGGGTGCTCAGCTCCATCACAATGGGTGATGAGCTCCGTCCCCATGGGTGCTGAGCTCCATCCCCATGGGTGCTGAGCTCCGTCCCCATGGGTGCTGAGCTCCATCCCTGCCCTCGCAGTGGACGTGCTGCGGGCGCTGGGGATGCAGCCCGGCCTCCGTGGGGTCTCGGTCACCGCCGGGCTCTGCCCGCAGCGCCCGGGGCCGTGGGGCCGGACCTGGCGCTCCGCGTGGACAACGGCACCCGGCACAGCGCGCCCACCCGCCTGCTCTTCCCCGGTACGGCACCCACCGGCCCCGGTACCAGCACCCACTGATGGGTGCTCCAGTCGTGGGTGCCCAATGGGGGGTACCCAGTGGTGGATGCATCAATGGTGGTGACCCAATGATGGGTGACCCAATGGTGGATGCATCAATGGTGGGTACCCAGTGATGGGTGCCCCAATGATGGGTGCCCCAATGATGGGTACCCCATTGATGGGTGCCCAATGGTGGCTACCCAATGGTGGACGCATCAATGGTGGGTACCCCAGTGATGGGTGCCCCAATGATGGATGTCCCATTGATGGATACCCCACCGATGGGTTCCCCATGATGGATTCCCAATGATGGGCACCCAATGATGGATGTCCCATTGATGGATACCCCATCGATGGGTTCCCCATGCTGGGCACCCAATGATTGATGTCCCATTGATGGATACCTCACTGATGGGTTCCCCATGCTGGGCACCCAATGATGGATGTCCCATTGATGGGCACCCTATGATGGATGTCCCATTGATGGGTACCCCACCGATGGGTTCCCCATGATGGATTCCCAATGATGGGCACCCAATGATGGATGTCCCACTGATGGATACCCCACTGATGGGTTCCCATTGATGGGCACCCAATGATGGATGTCCCACTGATGGATACCCCACTGATGGGTTCCCCATGATGGATTCCCAATGCTGGGCACCCAATGATGGATGTCCCATTGATTGATACCCCACCGATGGGTTCCCCATGCTGGGCACCCAATGATGGATGTCCCATTGATGGATACCCCACTGATGGGTTCCCCATGACGGATTCCCAATGCTGGGCACCCAATGATGGATGTCCCACTGATGGATACCCCACTGATGGGTTCCCCATGCTGGGCACCCAATGATGGATGTCCCATTGATGGGCACCCTATGATGGATGTCCCATTGATGGGTACCCCACCGATGGGTTCCCCATGATGGATACCCAATGATGGGCACCCAATGATGGATGTCCCATTGATGGATACCCCATCGATGGGTTCCCCATGCTGGGCACCCAATGATTGATGTCCCATTGATGGGCACCCTATGATGGATGTCCCATTGATGGGCAACCTATGATGGATGTCCCATTGATGGGTACCCCATGATGGATGTCCCATTGATGGGTACCCCACCGATGGGTTCCCCATGACGGATTCCCAATGCTGGGCACCCAATGATGGATGTCCCATTGATGGATACCCCATCGATGGGTTCCCATGCTGGGCACCCAATGATTGATGTCCCATTGATGGGCACCCAATGATGGATGTCCCATTGATTGATACCCCACCAATGGGTTCCCCATGATGGATTCCCAATGATGGGCACCCAATGATGGATGTCCCATTGATGGGCACCCAATGATGGATGTCCCACTGATGGATACCCCACTGATGGATGTCCCAATGATGGGCACCCAATGATAGATGTCCCACTGATGGATACCCCACTGATGGATGTCCCATTGATGGGCACCCAATGATGGATGTCCCATTGATGGATACCCCACTGATGGGTTCCCAATGATGGGCACCCAATGATGGATGTCCCACTGATGGATACCCCATTGACGGGTACCCAACGGTGGATACCCACCCATGGGTTCCCACTGACGGATGCCCCCCACCTCCTCCCCACCGCAGACAGCCCCTTCCCCGGAGGACTTCTCCATCCTGGCCACGGTGCGCGCGCGCCGTGGGGCTCAATCCTTCCTGCTCTCCGTGCACGACGAGCGTGGGCGCAGCAGCTGGGCATGGAGCTGGGGCTCTCGCCGGTCTTCCTCTACGAGGACCAGGATGGGAATCCACCTCCGGAGCGTTACCCCACCTTCCATAGGGTCAACCTGGCCGACGGCCGGTGGGTGCTGCGGGGATGCGCAGCGTGGGGTCCCTCTGCACCCTCGGGCCCCGTCCAGCCCCATATGTGTGGGTGCAGGTGGCACCGCGTGGCCCTGGCCGTGGAGGGCACCAACGTCTCCTTGATGGTCGATTGTCACCTCGTGGCCACGCTGCCGCTGCCGCGGGGACCTCGGCCCCTGCTCAGCACCCAAGGGGTCACCGTGGTCGGTGGGCGCCTGATGGATGAGGAGAGCTTCGAGGTGGGTCTGGCCCTGCACCCTGGTCCTGACCCACTGGGCACGGTCTGGAGAGGCCCCAATAGCACTGGGGGTGCTCCCTGCCCCTCTGCTGTGGCCCCATCCCTTGTGTTGTGGCCCCATCCCCTGCTCTGTGTCCCCATCCCTTGTGTTGTGTCCCCATCCATTTTCCCTCTGTCCCCATCCCTTTCCCTCTGTCCCCATCCCTTTCGTTCGGTCCTCATCCCGTTCTGTGTTTCCCCATCCCTTTCCCTCCGTCCCCATCCCTTTCCCTCCGTCCCCATCCCTTTCCCTCTGTCCCCATCCCTTTCCCTCTGTCCCCAAACCTTTTCCCTCTGTCCCCATCCCTTTCCCTCTGTCCCCATCCCTTTCCCTCTGTCCCCATCCCTTGTGTTGTGTCCCCATTCCTTTCCCCTCTGTCCCCATCCCTTTCCCTCTGTCCCCATCCCTTTCCCTCTGTCCCCATCCCTTGTATTGTGTCCCCATCCCTTTCCCTCTGTCCCCATCCCATTCCCTATGTCCCCATCCCTTTCCCTCTGTCCCCATCCCTTTCCCTCTGTCCCCATCCCTTTCCCTCTGTCCCCATCCCTTGTGTTGTGTCCTCATCCCCTGCTCTGTGTCCCCATCCGTTTTCCCTCTGTCCCCATCCCTTGTGTTGTGTCCTCATCCCCTGCTCTGTGTCCCCATCCCTTTCCCTCCGTCCCCATCCCTTTCCCTCCGTCCCCATCCCTTTCCCTCTGTCCCCATCCCTTTCCCTCCGTCCCCATCCCTTTCCCTCTGTCCCCATCCCTTCCCTCTGTCCCCATCCCTTTCCCTCTGTCCCCATCCCTTTCCCTCTGTCCCCATCCCTTTCCCTCTGTCCCCATCCCTTTCCCTCCGTCCCCATCCCTTTCCCTCTGTCCCCATCCCTTTCCCTCTGTCCCCATCCCTTTCCCTCTGTCCCCATCCCTTTCCCTCTGTCCCCATCCCTTTCCCTCTGTCCCCATCCCCTGCCTTCATTCCTGCTGCCTACAAATGCCAATGCCCACGGGCAAAGAGGCACCATTGAGGGCCCCCCCTCCTTTGTCCCCACAAAGCTCCCTTTGTTCACTGCCCCCCCCCATCCGCCTGCCCACGGGGATGCTTTGGGGCACCCCAAGAGCAGTGGGGTGCGGTTATGGGGGGGGGTCAGACCCATGTGTCCCCCCCACTTTGTTCCTTGCTGTAGGGGGACATCCAGCAGCTGCTGGTGCTGCCGGACCCCGAGGCCGCCCGCTCCTATTGCCAGCTCCACATGCCAGGCTGCCAGCACCCCCTGCGCTTCCCGCTCCATGCCCCATTCCCGGAGGAGGTGAGCACCCGAGGACCCCCCCCCCCCAGCACCCTACAGGGTCCCTCCTGTCTCCATTGACCCCCCAACTTTGCAGAGCACCCCGGAGCCCTCCGCTGCCCCACGCAGGAAGGGCAAAGGGAAAGGCAAGCGCAAGGGCAAAGGCAAGAAGAAGAGGAACAAGGAGGCGGTGGAGCAGGATGAGGCCCCTGCCGTGGGCAGCCGGGTACGGGAGGTGCTTAACCCCTTCCCAGTTAACCCAGTGAGCCCAGTTCAAGCTCCTGCGCGGTGGGGTGGCCCCCGACCCGCTCTATAGGGAATAGGGGTGGACCCAAAGCACGGCTCCTGCATCCAGAGCCGTTCCCGGCCTCCTCCTTGGGCTGGAGCAGGATTGGGCCCCATTCCATTGGGCTGGAGCAGGATGTGGCTCCGTTGGCTCCGGCTCCTCCTTTCCGTGCATGAGTCAACCCTTGGATGAGCCCAGGCCAGGAGCCGCAGCTGCTCCCTCTTGCTTTCCCCTCATCCCAAAAAAGGGGCCCGATCCTGATGCTCTCAGCACCTCGACGCCAGCACCCAGCTCCCAGCCAGCCACCGCCATCAGCATCCCCCTGAACCCCTCCACGGTAACAACAGCAGGGGCAGGAAGCGGGGATCCCCCCCCCCCCCCCCCCCCCCGTTTGCATCCCTACATCTCCCCCCGATCCCATAGGACACAGGGAAGGAGCTGGACGAGGATGGCACCGGCAGCACCGGCTACGAGGACCCCGGCAACGGGGATCCCGGGATCCGGGAGCGCTTCGTCCCTGCTGACTGGGATGCGCTGGTGATCCCGGTTGCCCAGGTAACGCTGGGGGTGAGGATGGGCCCCCCCCCCCCCAACACAGGCTTTGGTTGTGGGGATCCCTTCATCCCAGCTCCCCCTTCCTCCTCCTCATGCAGGAGCCCGGCTTGAAGGGGGACAAGGGGGAACCAGGCAGCGTGGAGCCGGTGAGTGGGGCCCCAGGGGCCTTGTGCCCCCCCCTTCCCATCCTTCATCCCCCCCCCCCTCCTTTATGATGCTCTTGGGGCCTCTTCCCCTTTAGGGTCGTGGATTCGAGGGGCCCCCAGGACCCCCAGGCCCTGCGGTGAGGAGCCGGGAGCCGCGATGGGAAGTGCCGGCAGCTTCCCAAAGCCTCACGGTGCCTTTGTGTTCCCATAGGGAGAACCGGGGCCCCCGGGCCCCCCGGGGCTGCCAGGGCTGCCCGGGGACCGCGGGGATCAGGTACGGAGCAGCCGGGGTCCTGCTGGGACCCGTCGGTGCCTGCAGGGGATCCGCGGCCCCGCAGGGACCATCCTCATGCTGCCGGTAACGAGCAGGATGGGGCCCGCTGGTGGGTGCAGGGATGCTCCGGGTGCCCTCATCCTGCTCCTTGCCTCCAGTTCCAGTTTGGAAGCGACTTCCTCAAGGGTCCCACTGTTTCTCTCCAAGAGGCTCAAGCCCAAGCGATCCTGCAGCAGGCAAAGGTGGGGACCCCCCTCTCCAAGCCCTCTTCTTCCTCCCTCCCCTTCATCCCTCTTCTTCCTCCTTCATCCCTCTTCTTCCTCCTTCGTCCCTCTTCTTCCTCCTTCGTCCCTCTTCTTCCTCCTTCCCCTTCATCCCTCTTCTTCCTCCTCCTTCATCCCTCTTCTTCCTCCTTCGTCCCTCTTCTTCCTCCTTCATCCCTCTTCTTCCACCTTCATCCCTCTTCTTCCTCCTTTGTCCCTCTTCTTCCTCCTTCCCTTCATCCCTCTTCTTCCACCTTCATCCCTCCTTCTTCCACCTTCATCCCTCATCTTCCTCCTTCGTCCTTCTTCTTCCTCCTTCCCCTTCATCCTCTTCTTCTTCTTCCTTCCCCTTCATCCTTCTTCTTTCACTTTCATCCTTCTTCTTCCTCCTTCATCCCTCTTCTTCCTCCTTCGTCCCTCTTCTTCCACCTTCATCCTTCTTCTTCCTCCTTCATCCCTCTTCTTCCTCCTTCATCCTTCTTCTTCCTCCTTCATCCCTTTTCTTCCTCCTTCATCCCTCTTCTTCCTCCTTCATCCCTCTTCTTCCTCCTTCATCCCTCTTCTTCCTCCTTCATCCCTCTTCTTCCTCCTTCAGCCCTCTTCTTCCTCCTTCCTCCTTCATCCCTCTTCTTCCTCCTTCGTCCCTCTTCTTCCTCCTTCATCCCTCTTCTTCCTCCTATCCACAGCTTGCCATGAAGGGTCCCCCAGGTCCCATGGGCCTCACCGGCCGCCCAGGCCCCCTGGTGAGTACCAGTACAGGGTCCCCCCACCCAGCATCACCCATCTCCCCCGAGCATCATCACATGCATCACCCCATCACCCCCCCCCCCGCCTTGTTATTGTAGGGTCTACCAGGACACCCGGGTCTGAAAGGGGACGCAGGGGATATGGGGCCAAGGGTGAGTGGGGCTCGGTGGGGCCAGCTGCCTGCAGCAGACCCAGCTCTGATGCTCTTCTCCTCTCCATCAGGGGCCCCGCGGGATGCAGGGAGCACCGGGACCCCCGGGCAAGCTGGGCAGACGGGTACCACAGCTGGGGGACCCCTTCTGCCCCCCTCCTTCGAGATCCAGGAGGCTCCTTTCCCATCCCCATCCCAAAGGAGCCCTCAGCCCCTTCCCCATTCCTCTCATTCCAGGGCCGTGCTGGAGCTGACGGTGCCAGGGGCTCCCGGGGGAACCCGGCCCCAAGGTGTTGTGATCGGGGCAGGATGGGTGCTGAGCGGGGGGTGATGGAACCCACCCCCCCATGTCCTTGTTGTATGTGTGGGGGGGGGTGATGGGGGCTCACCCTGATGCTTGTCCCACCCCATAGGGCGACAGAGGCTTCGACGGGCTGCCGGGGCTGCCGGGGAGAAGGGGCACAGGGTAAGCGGGGCCAGCGCCGGGTCCCATCCTGTCCCCTCCATCCCCATCCTGCTTCACCCTGCATCCTCTGCAGGGGGACGTGGGGAAGCCGGGACCAGCAGGACCCCCAGGGGAGAAAGGGGCCAAGGTGAGGAGCAAGGGCAGGGATGGGGAAGGCGCTGCCGGGGCCGGGATGTGCTCAGCACCTCTTTGTTCCCCCCCCCATTCCAGGGCTCCGATGGCCCCCCTGGACCTCGGGGGCAGGCGGGGGAAGCGGTGAGTGCCTCTCCCAGCCTGGGGCATGGGGGGTGCTGGGGGCACTGGGGCCTCCTCAACCCTTCCTCTCCTTGCTTTTAGGGCAGCAGAGGCTTGGTCGGCTCCCCGGGGCTCCCCCGGGCCCCCTGGACCACCGGTAGGAGACTGAGCCGGGCATCACTTGGGGTGCAGCATCCCTGGGTGCAGCATCAGTTTGGGATGAGCATCACCTTGGGGTGCAGCATCACCTTGGGGTGCAGCATCACCTTGGGGTGCAGCATTAGTTGGGGTGCAGCATCACCTTGGGGTGCAGCATCACCTTGGGGTGCAGCATTAGTTGGGGTGCAGCATCAGCATCAGTTTGGGGTGCAGCATCACCTTTGTGCAGCATCAGGGGATGAGCATCACCTTGGGGTGCAGCATCACTTTGGGGTGCAACATCCCTTTGGATGCAGCATCACCTTGGGATGAGCATCACCTTGGGGCGCAGCATCACCTTGGGCCAGCATCCCTTTGGGTGCAGCATCACTTTGGGGTGCAGCATCACTTTGGGGTGCAGCATCACTTTGGGGTGAGCATCACTTTGGGTGCAGCATCCCCTTGGGGCTCAGCATCCCCCAACCCTCCCTCCTTTCCCCACAGGGTACCAGTGGCATTGACGGAGCACCAGGACCTAAAGGCAACGTGGTGGGTACCACTGGGACACCCCCCCTAACCCCTAACCCTAACACCCCCAAACTGGATTAACTGGGATGCTCCCGGAATGGGGAACAAACCCCCCTGCCCTTCCCTAGGGAATCCATGGAGAACCAGGACCCCCGGGGCAGCAAGGGAGCCCCCGGTCCACAGGTACCCGAAGGCGATGGGTGCCAACAATGGGGGTCCCTATGGGGCTGGGGGGGGCACCCTGAGCCCCTTCCCATCACCCTCATGTGTTCTCCCCCAGGGTTCGCCCGGTCCCCAGGGCCCCGTGGGGCTGCCGGGGGAGAAGGTGAGTCCGGAGCCGGTGTGGGTGGCAGGGATCCCCTCCCGATCCCTCGGCATCCCTAACGCCTCCCGCTCCCACCCAGGGCCGGCCGGGAAAGCCGGGAATGCCGGGGTGGCCGGAGCCGATGGGCCCCGGTGAGTAACAACCGCGGCGCTGCGGGATCGCTGTGGGGAGCGCCGGGAATCATCCCAAATCCCGGCTCTTGGCATCCCTGCAGGGTCACCCCGGCCGGGAAGGGCCAGCGAGAGAAGGGCCTGCAGGTAATGGGTGCCCCCAGGCCTTAGGGCCCGGGATGGGGGAGGTAGGGGCCTTGTTCCCATGGGAATGGGGTCCTTATTCCATGGGGAATGGGGGCCTTATTCCATGGGGAATGGGGCCTTATTCCATGGGGAATTGGGGCCTTATTCAAGGGGGAATGGGGGCCTTATTCCATGGGGAATGGGGGCCTTATTCCAAGGGGAATGGAGTCCTTATTCCATGGGAATGGGGGCCTTATTCCATGGGGAATGGGGGCCTTATTCCAAGGAGAATGGAGTCCTTATTCCATGGGGAATGGGGTCCTTATTCCATGGGGAATGGGGGCCTTATTCCAAGGGGAATGGAGTCCTTATTCCATGGGGAATGGGGTCCTTATTCCCATGGGAATGGGGTCCTTATTCCAAGGGGATTAGGGTCCTTATTCCATGGGGAATGGGGGCCTTATTCCAAGGGGAATGGGGTCCTTATTCCATGGGAATGGGGTCCTTATTCTCATGGGAATTGGGTCCTTATTGCATGGGAATGGAGTCCTTATTCCATGGGGAATGGGGGCCTTATTCCATGGAGAATGGAGTCCTTATTCCATGGGGAATGGGGGCCTTATTCCAAGGGGAATGGGGTCCTTATTCCATGGGGAATGGGGGCCTTATTCCAAGCCTTATTCCATGGGGAATGGGGGCCTTATTCCAAGGAGAATGGAGTCCTTATTCCATGGGGAATGGGGGCCTTATTCCCATGGGAATGGGGTCCTTATTCCAAGGGAATGGGGTCCTTATTCCAAGGGGATTAGGGTCCTTATTCCAAGGGGAATGGGGTCCTTATTCCATGGGGAATGGGGTCCCCATTCCAAAGGGGAAGTTCCCACCTTTGCTGTCTCTGTCCCAGGGCCCTATGGGTCCCCCCGGGTCCCATTGGCTACCCAGGACCCCCGCGGGGTGAAGGTAGGTGCAGCCCCCCCCCCCCCCCCCCCCCCCAAAGGCACAGTGGGGGGATCCAAGGGGTGCCCCCCCCCCCCATTGGGTTCCCCCCTTTGACCCCCCCATATCCCTGCAGGGAGCCTTTGGTGTGCGGGGCCTGAAGGGCAGCAAAGGGGAGAAGGTGAGGGGGGAGCGTGGGGGGGCAATGGGGGTGTTGGGGGGTGCTGAGGGTGGGGAAACCCCCCTTTGGGGTGGGATTTGGGGCTCAGCCCCCACCAAATGTGCCCCTTGTGCAGGGAGAAGATGGATTCCCCGGCTTCAGGGGGGACCTGGGCCCCAAGGGGGACAGGGTAAGGATGGGGGGAGCCATTGGGGGGGTGCTGCAGGATGTGGGGTGCCATGGGGGGGTGCTGCAGGATGTGGGGTCCCATTGGGGCAGCCATTGGGGGGTGCTGCAGGATGGGGGAGCCATTGGGGGGGTGCCATTGGGGGGTGCTGCAGGATGGGGGGTGCCATTGGGGGTGCCATTGGGGGGGTGCTGCAGGATAGGAGGTACCATTGGGGGGTGCTGCAGGATGTGGGGTCCCATTGGGGGGTGCTGCAGGATGGGGGGAGCCATTGGGGAGGTGCTGCAGGATGTGGGGTCCCATTGGGGGGGTGCTGCAGGATGGGGGGAGCCATTGGGGGGCCATTGGGGGGTGCTGCAGGATGGGGGGTGCCATTGGGGGGGCCATTGGGGGGGTGCTGCAGGATGGGGGGTGCCATTGGGGGTGCCATTGGGGGGGTGCTGCAGGATGGGGGGTCCCATTGGGGGGTGCTGCAGGATGTGGGGTCCCATTGGGGGTGCCATTGGGGGGGTGCTGCAGGATGGGGGGTGCCATTGGGGGTGCCATTGGGGGGTGCTGCAGGATGGGGGTCCCATTGGGGGTGCCATTGGGGGGCGCTGCAGGATGGGGGTGCCATTGGGGGTGCCATTGGGGGTGCCATTGGGGGGTGCTGCAGGATAGGAGGTACCATTGGGGGATGCTGCAGGATGTGGGGTCCCATTGGGGGTGCCATTGGGGCGGTGCCATTGGGGGATGCTGCAGGATGTGGGGCGCCATTTGGGGGTGCCATTGGGGGGTGCTGCAGTATGGGGGTGCCATTGGGGTGCCATTAGGGGTGCTGCAGGATGGGGGAGCCATTGGGGGGTGTTGCAGGATGTGGGGTGCCATTGGGGGTGCCATTGGGGGGTGCTGCAGGATGGGGGTGCCATTGGGGGTGCTGGAGGATAAGGGGATGTTGCTGGGACACTCGGAGCTCCATGGGGAGCAGCCCCACATCCCTGGGGTCCCGTTCCAGGGGGACCAGGGCCCGCTGGGACCCCGTGGTGAGGATGGGCCCGAGGGGATGAAGGGAGAGGAGGGAATGATGGGGGAGCCCGGAGGGACCGGACCTGTGGGAGAGAAGGTGAGAGGGGGACAGCATCCCTGCATCCCTGCGTACCAGTATCCCTGTACCCCTGCACCCCTGTATCCCTGCATCCCTGCATCCCTGTATCCCTGTATCCCTGTATCCCTACATCCCTGTATCCCTGTGTCCCTGCGTCCCTGTGTCCCTGCATCCCTGTATCCCTGTGTCCCTGTATCCCGGTATCCCTGCATCCCTGCATCCCTGTATCCCTGTATCCCTGCATCCCTTCATCCCTGCATCCCTGTATCCCTGTATCCCTGTATCCCTACATCCCTGTATCCCTGTGTCCCTGCGTCCCTGTGTCCCTGCATCCCTGTATCCCTGTGTCCCTGTATCCCGGTATCCCTGCATCCCTGTATGCCTGTATCCCTGTACCCCTGTATCCCTACATCCCTGTATCCCTGTGTCCGTGCGTCCCTGTGTCCCTGCATCCCTGTATCCCTACATCCCTGTATCCCTGTGTCCCTGTATCCCGACATCCCTGTATCCCTGTGTCCCTGCGTCCCTGTGTCCCTGCGTCCCTGTTTCCCTGCATCCCTGTATCCCTACATCCCTGTATCCCTGTATCCCTACATCCCTGCATCCCTGTATGCCTGCATCCCTGTATCCCTGTATCCCTGTGTCCCTGCGTCCCTGTGTCCCTGCATCCCTGTATCCCTACATCCCTGTATCCCTGCGTCCCTGTATCCCTACATCCCTGCATCCCTGTACCCCTGCACCCCTCTATCCCTGCATCCCTGTCTCCCTGTATCCTGCATCCCGTGTCACTGTCCCGAGCTCTCTCTGTCTCCGCAGGGCCGGCTCGGTGTTCCAGGTCTCCCGGGCTATCCCGGGCGCCAGGGTCCCAAGGTGAGCAGGGCGAGCGCCGGGGTGTCCCTGGCTGCCTCCTGTGGGTATCCCGGGATTGGCACTTGTGCTCCTTGTCCTCAGGGATCCACCGGCTTCCCCGGTGCCGTGGGGCTGGCGGGAGAGAAGGGCAAGAGGGTGAGTGAGCCCACCCCATCCCATCCCATCCACCCCATCCCATCCACCCCATCCCTTCCATCCCATCCCATCCCTTCCATCCCATCTCATCCCATCCCTTCCATCCCATTCCATCCCATCCCATCCCTTCCATCCCATCTCGTCCCATCCCTTCCATCTCATCTCATCCCATCCCATCCCATCCCATCCCATCCCATCCCATCCCATCCCATCCCATCCCATCCCTTCCATCCCATCCCATCCCATCCCATCCCATCCCATCCCCATCCTGTTCCATCCCATCCCATCCCATCCCATCCCATCCACCCCATCCCATCCCTTCAATCATCCCGTCCCATCCCTTCCATCATCCCATCCCATCCCATCCCATGCGTCCCATCCCATCCCATCCCCATCCTGTTCTCCCATCCCATCCCATCCCATCCCATCCCATCCCTTCCATCCCATCCCTTCCATCCCATCCCGTCCCATCCCTTCCATCCCATCCCATCCCATCCCATCCCATCTCATCCCATCCACTCCATCCCATCCCATCCCTTCCATCCCATCCCATCCCATCTCATCCCACCCCATCCCATCCACTCCATCCCATCCCATCCCATTCCTTCCATCCCATCTCATCCCATCCCTTCCATCCCATCCCATCCCATCCCATCCCATCCCATCCCATCCCATCCCTTCCTTCCCATCCCACCCCATCCTTCCCCTGTGGCCATGTGGGGCTGCCCCATAGCTGCTGCTCTCTCCCACAGGGCAAGGCTGGCCAGGCCGGACCAACGGGGCAGCGAGGGCCCCTGGTGAGTCCCCCCAAGCCCCGGCACCCATTCCCATATGGATTCATCCCATAGGAGCCATTCCAAGCCCGGCTCCACCCCATCCAACCGCCCCTGGCTCTGCCACATCCCAGTGGCAATGAGGCTGGAGCCGGCTGCATCCCACAGCAACCAGACCCTGGGGACCATTGTGATCCCAGCTCCTGCCTGTATCCCATGGGAAGCAGCCTGTGTCCCACTCCCATCCCTGTCCCACATCAGCCCACCCCATTCCCTGCCCCACACCTCCTCACCCCACTCTTTGCCTCCATAGGGTATCCCAGGGGATCGAGGTCTTCCTGGACCCACGGGAAAACCTGGACCCAAAGTAGGTGGGAGCCTGACCATGGGGTCCCCATTGTCCCCCCAGATCCCCATCTCCCTTCTCCCAGCTCCATGTCCATGGGAGAAGGGAATGGGGCTGGGATTGGGGTGGGATGATGGGGGACAGGGAGCTGGGAGAGAGGGAATGGGGCTGGGATTGGGGTGGGATGATGGGGGACAGGGAGCTGGGAGAGGGGAATGGGGCTGGGATTGGTGTGGGATGATGGGGGACAGGAGAGGGGAATGGGGCTGGGATTGGGGTGGGATGATGGGGGACAGGGAGCTGGGAGAGGGGAATGGGGCTGGGATTGGGGTGGGATGATGGGGGACAGGGAGCTGGGAGAGGGGAATGGGGCTGGGATTGGTGTGGGATGATGGGGGACAGGGGGACAGGGAGAGGGGCCGGGAATGGGGGGACAGGGGGGGATGGGAGAGGGATGGGGCTGGGATTGGGGTGGGATGATGGGGGACAGGAGGGGGACAGGTGGGGATGATGAGACAGGGAGGGGAATGGGGCTGGGATTGGTGTGGGATGATGGGGGACAGGGGGACGGAGAGGGGAATGGGGCTGGGATTGGTGTGGGATGATGTGGGACAGGAGAGGAGAATGGGGCTGGATTGGGGTGGGATGGGGGACAGGGGGACAGGAGAGGGGAATGGGGCCAGGAGAGGGGAATGATTGAGATGGGGGACAGGGGGACGGGAGAGGGGAATTGGGATTGGTGTGGGATGAT
>NW_026635059.1:0-1493 GCF_028554395.1 Pezoporus wallicus | reverse complement strand
GGCAATAATGAGGCTCTGTGACGCAATCATGGGGCTCTGTAAGGTAATAATGGGGCTCTTTGAGGAAATAATGGGGTTCTATGGGGCAGTAATGGGCTGTATGATGCAATAATGGGTCTCTATGGGGTTATAACTGGGCACTATGATGCAATAATGGGGCTCTATGAGGCAATAATGGGGCACTATGACGCAATAATGGGGCTCTATGAGGCAATAATGGGGCACTATGACGCAATAATGGGGCTCTATGAGGCAATAATGGGGCACTATGATGCAATAATGGGGCTCTATGAGGCAATAATGGGGCACTATGACGCAATAATGGGGCTCTATGACACAATAATGGGGCTCTATGAGGATATTATGGGGCTCTATGAGGCAATAATGGGTCTATGATGCAATAATGGGTCTCTATGAGGCAATAATGTGGCTCTATGGGGCTATAATCGGGTCTATGGGGTTATAATGGTGCTCTATGAGGCAATAATGGGGTTCTATGGGGCTATAATAGCCTGTATGATGCAATAATGGGGCTCTATGGGGCTCTATGAGGCTATAATGGGGGCTCTGAGGCAATAATGGATCTCTCTGAGGCAATAATGGGGCTCTGTGACGCTATAATGGGGCTCTATGAGGCAATAATGGGGCTATGAGACAATAATGGGGCTCTATGAGGCTATAAGGGGGCTCTATGAGACAATAATGGGGCTCTATGAGGCTATAATGGGGTCTATGAGGCAATAATGGGGCTCTATGACGCAATAATGGGGCTCTATGGGACTATAATGCGGCTCTATGAGGGTATAATGGGCTTGAATGGGGCAATAATAGGCCTCTATGAGGCTATAATGGGGCTATAGTAGGGCTCTATGAGGCAATAATGGGGATCTATGAGGCATTAATGGGGCTCTATGAGGCAATAATGGGGTTCTATGGGTCAGTAATGGGCTGTATGATGCAATAATGGAGCTCTATGAGGCTGTAATGGGGTCTATGAGGCAATAATGGGGCTCTATGAGGCGATAATGGGGTCTATGAGGCAATAATGGGGCTCTATGAGGCAATAATGATGCTCTATGAGGTAATAATGGGGCTCTATGGAGTTATAATGGGTCTCTATGATGCAATAATGGGTCTCTGTGAGGCAGTAATGGGGCTCTATGATGCAATACTGGGGCTCTAGAGGGCTATAATTGGTCTCTATGAGGCAGTAATGGGGCTCTATGATGCAATAATGGGTCTCTATGATGCAATAATGGGGCTCTATGACCCACTAATGGGGGTCTATGGGGTTATAGTGGGGCTCTATGAGGCAATAATGGGGCTCTATGGGGCTATAATAGGGTTCTATGCGGCTACAATGGGGCACCATGATGCAATAATGGGGTCTATGAGGCTATAATGGGGCTCTATGGGGCAATAATGGGGCTCTATGGGGCAATAATGGGGCTTTACGAGGCTATAATGTGGCTCTATAGGGCAAAAATGGGGCT
>NW_026635058.1:0-1472 GCF_028554395.1 Pezoporus wallicus | reverse complement strand
CGCGTCCGCGTCGCGATGACGTCACCGTGTCCCGCAGGATGACGTCACCGTGTCCCGCCCGCGGCGGCGTGGAGAGCCTGCTGCAGAAGTTCGCGGCGCAGGAGCTGATCGAGGTGCGGGGCTCCTCCCCCCGACGGCGCCATGGTGGTCACCTACGCCGACCGCTCCAAGCTGAGCGCCATGACGGGCGGGGGATGGAGGCGGTGGGGGGGGATGGCGGCCATGGGAGGGGGGGGAGGGGGAGGGGGGTGGGGGAGGGGGAGTGGGGGAGGGGAAGGAGGCGATGAAGAGGGCGCGCAAGATGGCGTCCGACGTGGACCTGGAGATCGAGAGCTTGCTGAGTCAGCAGTCCACCAAGGAGCAGCAGAGCAAGAAGGTGCGTGGGGGGCAAGGTGGGGGGCAAGGTGGGGGGGGGGGGCGTGGTTGGGGGGCTGGGTCAATGGGGATGGATGGGGGAGGTGGAGGTTGAGGTTGGTGAGGGGGGATTTGTCAATGGGGATCTGTCAATGGGGTGATTGGGATCAATGGGGCTCCATCAATGGGGATCCGTCAATGGGGTGATTGGGATCCATCAATGGGGATCCGTCAATGGGGTGATTGGGATCAATGGGGCTCCATCAATGGGGATCCGTCAATGGGGTGATTGGGATCCATCAATGGGGATCCGTCAATGGGGTGATTGGGATCAATGGGGCTCCATCAATGGGGATCTGTCAATGGGGTGATTGGGATCCATCAATGGGGTGATTGGGATCAATGAGGCTCCACCAATGGGGATCCACCAATGGGGTGATTGGGATCAATGGGGCTCCATCAATGGGGATCCATCAATGGGGTGATTGGGATCCATCAATGGGGCTCCACCAAGGGGGGTGGTTGGGCTGTGTCCACGGGTCCATCGCTATGGGTCCGTCTCTATGGGTCTGTGGCTATGGGTCTGTGTCTATGGGTCTCTATGGGTCTCTATGGGTCTCTATGGGTCCATGTCTATGGGTCTCTATGGGTCTCTATGGGTCTGTGTCTATGGGTCTCTATGGGTCGGTGTCCATGGGTCTGTGTCTATGGGTCAGTCTCTATGGGTCTGTGTCCATGGGTCTGTGTCTATGGGTCTCTATGGGTCTATGGGTCTCTATGGGTCTCTATGGGTCGGTCTCTATGGGTCTCTATGGGTCTCTGGGTCTCTATGGGTCTCTATGTGTCCTCTATGGGTCCCTATGGGTCTATGGGTCTCTATGGGTCTCTATGTGTGTCTCTATGGGTCTCATGGGTCTCTATGTGTCTCTATGGGTCTCATGGGTCTCTCTATGTGTCTCTATGGGTCTCTATGGGTCTGTATAGGTCTGTGTCTCTATGGGTCTCTATGGGTCTCTATGGGTCTCTTTGGGTCTCTATGGGTCTCTATGGGTCTCTATGGGTCTCTATGTGTCTCTATGTGCCCTATGGGTCCTGTCTGCTATGGGCCCTATGGGTCT